>NC_092162.1:43879637-44179637 GCF_045791955.1 Oncorhynchus clarkii lewisi
AAAGTTTGCGCTTTATACAGAGGCACGGGCCATTCCGAATTCTAATATAGGGTGGTCACTCACTGGTCAAGTCATTAGATAAGGACCTTTCTTCAGTGCGCGTGAAGAAAGGATGGATTTCTAACCAAAATCAAAGAGAACATCTAATTCAATGTGCAATTACCATATATATTAATTGGATTTATGAAATGTAGGCTATTGTAAAATATGTTGTTGATAGGCTATTTGCGTGAACCCGAGAATAAACTCCTTGGATCATATTTGCCACTTGGAGCCTATAATGAAATGTACCAACAAATGCCTAATTTGTCCCACCATGTTTGCAGTAACTTGCCAAATGACTTCCAAGTTAGAAAGAAAAAACGTACCTTGAGGAATTGGTCAAGTAAAATTCCACGGAATATCCAAAGTAGCTCCCATTAGGTCCGCTGTAGACCGTGGGGTTTTCCACGTCTAAGTTGAACGCAGCACACAACTGTAGGATAATTATCAGACAAACCCCAATGCAGCAGAATGGGTAGTTCACTTCTCCCGGCTTCTCCGAACGGTATCTTCTGGAACCCATTCTATTTCTAAATGAATCCACTAAAATGTGTTTTGTTTTAATCAACACCTGAGTTGCTCTAATGTTTTCAGATCCGTAGAGCTTGTGGAGTGGTTGTTGTACCTATTTATCTAAACTGCATGCCTTGAAACTAAAACTCGCTGTATATATCTCCTAAATGCTCAGTCAGCTTCTTCCCTCGCCGCTCGCTGTCCCTCACTACGCTCGCTCTGCAACTAATTGAGGGAACATTGAAAGGAGGTAGTTCCTCGATTCGTGACAACTTTAGGAGAGGTGGAGCTCTTGATTCACAAAAAGACATACAGAAGACAAAACTAGTGTATAACTTCAGTGGGCTACACTCAGAACCGATTCATCTCCATGTTACAGCATCCTAGAAGATTCCGGAGAAATTTTCCCGAACTGGGTGTTCTGATTGTTTCATTCTCACCATGGCGCGCTGCCATCATTTGCATTCAATCGTTCCGAATAAGGGGTTTAGTCTGATAAAGACATGGTTGCGTGCCTGTCTGACCCAAACCGTTTCTACCTGGGTCGTACTAAGATACAGAGAGAGAGAGAGCAAGACAGGTCGATGATAACCAGATATATTATTAACTGGCTGAACAGTGGGCACAGAGTAACATCAAAGGTCCTTATGATCCAATAGTATCTTATATCTCTCTGGGCTGTGACCTATTCCTGATAGGCCGTGGAATTAAGTGACAATAGTGGTTATTTACCAAGACCCGTTTCTTGAGGTACAAAGATATTTGATGATTATTTGTGGCAGCTAGGAATGCAGATTGCTTACATTATTTCAAAACGGAACCATTACAGATCAAGGTTGTAGAGAAAGCTGTGATTCTAGGCCCTGATGATCATAATAGCCATGTATCAGCCTCTTTTAACATGAGTGGTATCACAAAGTCTGGGCTGCATATGTTTTCTATTAGTTGAATTGTGTTATGTGATCAGCATGAGGTTCTCTCCCAGGGTGCGGGAACTATGGTAACATTTCCTATTTCTGTTTCTGAGTCACACCAAAGGAGACCCACACCGTTGGAATGTGGTTACGCTGCAAGTCAGAAGCAGCCACCTGACTGAAATTAGACATTTGATAAAGCCACTCGCCTGGCTGGAAATAGTGACTGTTGGTTTATCTGAATCACCCAGCTAAGTAAGATTGGGACTGAGGGGCCACATTTAGCTGGGTGGCACTAAGTACTGAGGACTGTCCCCTCAAGGCTCATTCATATTTAGAACTACACTACCAGAATAAATAGTTTGAATGCTCTTTCGAACCAACATGGGTTCAATGGGTGGCTTCATATGGCTCTCAATAACGTTAGCCATAGAACTACTAAGCACCCTTATTTTAAGCAGTATAGTATAGTCTCTGCCGAGGGGGAAGGGGGTCCAGTCGTGGAGCTGTTGGGAGAAATGCTGATCGTCTGTGGGGCGATTCACAGCTGTCGGGGGCAACGTGCCGGTTCACAGCCCTAATCCTGCTAGTGCTCCCGTTCCGTCTCTCGCACTCCCTTTTTAGACCCACATGATGAGCTTGCAGACGGATGGAAGTGAAACCCTCTGACAGGGGTTTACTGTTCCAACCAGACCATATCACTGTCCAACAATCACTGTTTCTGATGACAAAATTCTGTCGTTTTTTTAACGGCACAGTGATTTGCGAGTGATTTGCCATTGACCCTTACACTTATGAACACACCCTCATTGGCTTAATCGGTTCATTCGGAGAGACGAGCGAGGTAAAGAAATACTTCAGGGACAGATAAAAGAGCTGTGTACTCCTAGTCAGTGCTTATCGTGGCTGATCATTCCACCAGGCAATATGTTATCTATTATCCCACTAAACTGCAAGGGACAAGAATGTACCCTCAAACAAGCTGAGGTGTTTGACATGGATTTCAAAACCTGTCCGGTAACACTTAAATTTGTGTGGTAACACTAGCAACAACATTGTACTAACATGTTAGAATACAGTGACTGTTCCTTATTCCACATGTGTAAATAACAAAAACAGTTCAACTCCATTACCGTAAACGCACAGCAAGTCCTATGTAGGCCTAATTGCTGTAGTAATTTACAGTGTTACTACACAGGTATAAGCGCACATTTAATGACATTTTGCAGTTCTGCTTAGAACTCGATGTCAGTACAGTGATTCTTATCTTACAGAATATGTGTCATACTTCGTAAGCTCTCAGAACAGGAAGGGAATCCAACGTTGGTACTGTACAGATAATGTGAAGGTAAAACAGCAGGAAAACAGCAGGTAATGCAGTTGGATTTAGGTCAATGTTGTTTTCTAGGAGTGCTCCCATTTCATCCAGAAGGTCATGTTCAATATGCTAGGAACAGACCAACAGAGAACAGGAAGGAGAGCATTGAAAATGCGTAACACTTGATCTATACTCTGACTGAGAGTCAGCCCATCCACATGGAACTGAAAACGCCCTGTTCTGTTCTTTCCAACGTCGTCTTGAGATCACGCAACTGAACCGTGTTTTTTTTTCTTCATATTTTTCTTTGTGTATTTGCTTGAAATTCCCTCTCACGAGAGATTTTCACAAAAAAAAGGGGTGCGGATATCCCCGTGCCTCCACTGTGACATCCCCACTGGGTTGTCAAGGCAACACATTAGAAGCACAACAAAACACTTATAGTACATCATTGCAGCACTCCAAACAAGAGATTTCTCACAAAAAGGGGTGCGGATATCCCCATGCCTCCAATGTGACATCCCCACTGGGTTGTCAAGGCAACACATTAGAAGCACAACAAAACACTTATAGTACATCATTGCAGCACTCCAAACAGCTGGTGAGAAATCTCTTATAAAACTCTCTCTCTCTCTCTCTCTCTCTCTCTCTCTCTCTCTCTCTCTCTCTCTCTCTCTCTCTCTCTCTCTCTCTCTCTCTCTTTCTTTCTTTCTTTCTTTCTTTCTTACAGGCAACTGGACATGTGTCTTTCCGTACATTGGGGTAAGGTATCAATAGCAGCTACACAAGGCCAGTCAACTTTTTGATCCTGACACAAAAAAATGTCTAAGGTTGAAACTTGCTCTTCATTTACAACTGCCTTTGAACCGGTATCGTGATTCATTTGAACTGTTGCACTAACTGTTACACTGACTGTTACACTAACTGTTACACTGGCTGTTACACTGACTGTTACACTGGCTGTTACACTGATTGTTACACCGACTGTTACACTGGCTGTTACACTGGCTGTTACAATGGCCGTTACACCTACTGTTACACTGACTGTTACACTGGCTGTTACACTGGTTGTTACACTGGCTGTTACACTGACTGTTACACTGGCTGTTACACTGGCTGTTACACTGGCTGTTACACTGACTGTTACACTGGCTGTTACACTGACTGTTACACTGACTGTTACACCGACTGATACACTGAAGTCCTGTTACATTTGCTATGCGGCACAGTGGAATGGGCCAGAGAGGGAAAAAAAGCTTAGTACTGTGAATTATTTGGTCTCCAAATATCAGTAGATCTTCAACTCTCATGTATTTCATACTAAGAATAATAAAGACCAAGACCAAGACCTGTATTGACTTTTTTTACTCTGTTTCCCCCCAAAGCTAGAACATTCACACATTCAGAGATGAATGCTTATGCAGCAACTAATGGCAAGTGCATCTGATATTCAAACCCCCACTATTCACTGAGTCCTACCCTCATTTCTCTCTGTAAGACAAACAGTTGTCTGACAGATACGGACACAGTGGGGGTTGGTTTGGAGTGCCACTCCAATGGCTGTTATAAGGCAACCCCATCCCCTTTTGAACTGCAGACCACCTGCTCTGATTCTCCACACCTCAGCACACATGCACTCACTCACGCACACACCCACACAGACATACACACATCACACACACACACACACACACACACACACACACACACACACACACACACACACACACACACACACACACACACACACACACACACACACACACACACACAGTACCAGTCAAAAGTTTGGACACACCTACTCATTCAAGGGTTTTTCTTTATTTTTTAAAACTATTTTCTACATTGTAGAATAACAGCGAAGACGTCAAAACTATGAAATAACACATATGGAATCATGTAATAACCAAAAAAGTGTTAAACAAATCAAAAAGATTCTTCAAAGTAGCCACCCTTTGCCTTGATGACAGCTTTGCACACTATTGGCATTCTCTCAACCAGCTTCTTGAGGAATGCTTTTCCAACAGTCTTGAAGGAGTTCCCACACATGCTGAGCACTTGTTGGCTGCGTTTCCTTCACTCTGCGGTTCAACTCATCCCAAACCATCTCAATTTGGTTGAAGTTGGGTGATTGTGGAGGCCAGGTCATCTGATCCAGTACTCCATCACTCTCCTTGGTCAAATAGCCTTTACACACATCATCACAGCCTATCATCACACCTCCTCCACCATGCTTCAAGGTGGGAACCACACATGCGGAGATCATCCATTCACCTACTCTGCATCTCACAAAGACATGGAGGTTGGAACCAAAAATCTCAAATTTGGACTCATCAGACCAAAGGACAGATTTCCACCGGTCTAATGTCCATTGCTCGTGTTTCGTGGCCTAAGTAAGTCTCTTCTTATTATTGGTGTCCTTTATTAGTGGTTTCTTTGCAGCAATTTGACCATGAAGGCCTGATTCACACAGTCTCCTCTGAACAGTTGATGTTGAGATGTGTCTGTTACTTGAACTCTGTGAGGTGCAATCTGAGGTGCAGTTAAATTGCCGATTTCTGAGCCTGGTAACTCTAATTAACTTACAGGAGAGGTAACTCTGGGTCTCCTTTCCTGTTGTGGTCCTTTTGCGGATTGACTAACCTTCATGTCTTAAAGTAATGATTGACTGTCATTTCTCTTTGCTTATTTGAGCTGTTCTTGCCATAATATAGACTTGGTCTTTTACCAAATAGGGCTATCTTCTGTATTCCACCCCTACCTTGTCACAACACAACTGATTGGCTAAAACGCATTAAGCAGGAAAGAAATTCCTCAAATGAACCTGTTAATTGAAATGCATTCCAGGTGACTACCTCATGAAGCTGGTTGAGAGAATGCCAAGAGTGTGCAAAGCTGTCATCAAGTCAAAGGGTGGCTACTTTGAAGAATCTCAAATATATTTGGATTGGTTCAACATATTTTTGGTTAATACATGATTCCATATGTGTTATTTCTTAGTTTTGATGTCTTCATCATTATTATACAATGTAGAAAATAGTTTTAAAACATAAAGAAAAACCCTGGAAGGAGTAGGTGTGTTCAAACTTTTGACTGGTACTGTACATTCATGCGACACACACATCACATCTGCTGCTACCAGACTCTTATTACGATTGCTAAATACTGCACAATTTAACCACTTGCCCTCCAATCCCCCCTTCCCTACAACACTTGTAAATATTGCACTATAAATGATGCCTTCCTGTATTATCCTTATGCAAAAATGTTTCTTATATTCTACTGACATTAACTTTATGTTCATATACTTATCTTTGATTAAGGACATAACTACACCAATTTAAAATGTCAGACATAGTCTACATATCAGTACATACACACAAACTATCTAGGTCAAATAGGGGAGTGGCGTTGTGGGGTGAGGTGTTGCTTTATCTGTTTTTTAAAAACCAGGTTTGATGTTCAGCAGAGCAATATGAGATGGAAGGGAGTTCCATGCAATAATGGCTCTATATAATACTGTACGCTTTCTTCAATTTGTTCTGGATTTGGGGACTGTGAAAAGTCTCCTGGTGGAGTGAGTGTGTGTGTGTCAGTGCTGTGTGTAAGTTGACGATGCAAACTATTTGGATTTTTTAACACAATGTTTCTTATAAAAACAAGAAGTGACGCAGTCAGTCTCTCCTTTACCTTTAGCTAAGAGAGACTGGCATGCATAGTATTGATATTAACGCCCTGATTACAGTGACGAACGAGATGTGCAGCTGCAGTTTTTCTAGGTCCTTCTTTGCAGCACCTGACCATGTGACTGTGCAGTAATCGAGATAAGAGAAAACTACAGCCTGCAGGACTTGCTTTGTGGAGGGTGGTGTCAAAAGGTAGCATCCCATACGTACGACTAATAAAACTTGAAACATTTAAGTCCTAATGATAGCACCGCTTTACCGCACTACAGACAGCAAACAAGGGTCACAACAGGTTACTCGGGATGTGCACACACACAAGTAAAGCCACTGCAAGCAACAGCAGGAGTTGTAACCGGTTTGTTCTTTTGCTTGTTGGCAAAGCTCTTTATTTGACATCTCGTTTTGTGATTTGTTTACCTAAGGGTAAATGCTGTGTCTAAGAAGGAAATTGGAGGCAACAATGACAGATTTTATTGTTCTTCGGTTATTATAAAGGCTTGGTTTGCAAATGGAAAAGAGACCTGGCACTTAGCGCTGTGTGAGTTAAACACAGTCTCCAAATCCCAAAGGACTGGCCTTAATCTAAACCTTAAGCCTTAAACCGAAAATACCTTTAACACACACACACACACACAGCTCAGCCCCTCCTCTGTATTCCCTCCTTGCCCCTATCTCTCCTCTACTGTAATGATACACATCTAACAGGCAGGAAAGTCCTCCAATGTAAAAGGCCTGCCTGCAAATCAAATCAAAGTTTATTTGTCACGTGCGCAAAATACAACAGGTGAAAAGCTTACTTAAAGGCCCTAACCAACAGTGCAAAAAAAGTTTTAAAAAAATAGGTATTAGGTGAACAATAGGTACAGTGCCTTGCGAAAGTATTCGGCCCCCTTGAACTTTGCGACCTTTTGCCACATTTCAGGCTTCAAACATAAAGATATAAAACTGTATTTTTTTGTGAAGAATCAACAACAAGTGGGACACAATCATGAAGTGGAACGACATTTATTGGATATTTCAAACTCTTTTAACAAATCAAAAACTGAAAAATTGGGCGTGCAAAATTATTCAGCCCCCTTAAGTTAATACTTTGTAGCGCCACCTTTTGCTGCGATTACAGCTGTAAGTCGCTTGGGGTATGTCTCTATCAGTTTTGCACATCGAGAGACTGACATTTTTTCCCATTCCTCCTTGCAAAACAGCTCGAGCTCAGTGAGGTTGGATGGAGAGCATTTGTGAACAGCAGTTTTCAGTTCTTTCCACAGATTCTCGATTGGATACAGGTCTGGACTTTGACTTGGCCATTCTAATACCTGGATATGTTTATTTTTGAACCATTCCATTGTAGATTTTGCTTTATGTTTTGGATCATTGTCTTGTTGGAAGACAAATCTCCGTCCCAGTCTCAGGTCTTTTGCAGACTCCATCAGGTTTTCTTCCAGAATGGTCCTGTATTTGGCTCCATCCATCTTCCCATCAATTTTAACCATCTTCCCTGTCCCTGCTGAAGAAAAGCAGGCCCAAACCATGATGCTGCCACCACCATGTTTGACAGTGGGGATGGTGTGTTCAGCTGTGTTGCTTTTACGCCAAACATAACGTTTTGCATTGTTGCCAAAAAGTTCAATTTTGGTTTCATCTGACCAGAGCACCTTCTTCCACATGTTTGGTGTGTCTCCCAGGTGGCTTGTGGCAAACTTTAAACTACACTTTTTATGGATATCATTAAGAAATGGCTTTCTTCTTGCCACTCTTCCATAAAGGCCAGATTTGTGTAATATATTGTTGTCCTATGGACAGAGTCTCCCACCTCAGCTGTAGATCTCTGCAGATCATCCAGAGTGAGCATGGGCCTCTTGGCTGCATCTCTGATCAGTCTTCTCCTTGTATGAGCTGAAAGTTTAGAGGGACGGCCAGGTCTTGGTAGATTTGCAGTGGTCTGATACTCCTTCCATTTCAATATTATCGCTTGCACAGTGCTCCTTGGGATGTTTAAAGCTTGGGAAATCTTTTTGTATCCAAATCCAGCTTTAAACTTCTTCACAACAGTATCTCGGACCTGCCTGGTGTGTTCCTTGTTCTTCATGATGCTCTCTGCGCTTTTAACGGACCTCTGAGACGATCACAGTGCAGGTGCATTTATACAGAGACTTGATTACACACAGGTGGATTGTATTTATCATCATTAGTAATTTAGGTCAACATTGGATCATTCAGAGATCCTCACTGAACTTCTGGAGAGAGTTTGCTGCACTCAAAGTAAAGGGGCTGAATAATTTTGCACGCCCAATTTTTCAGTTTTTGATTTGTTAAAAAAGTTTGAAATATCCAATAAATGTCGTTCCACTTCATGATTGTGTCCCACTTGTTGTTGATTCTTCACAAAAAAATACAGTTTTATATCTTTATGTTTGAAGCCTGAAATGTGGCAAAAGGTCGCAAAGTTCAAGGGGGCCGAATACTTTCGCAAGGCACTGTAGGTAAAGAAATAAAAAAATAACAGTAGCGAGGCTATTTACAGGCACCGGTTAGTCAGGCTAATTCTGGTAGTATGTACATGTAGGTATGGTTAAAGTGACTATGCATATATGATAAACAGAGAGTAGTAGTAGCATAAAAGAGGGGCTGGCGGGTGGTGGGCCACAATGCAGATAGTCCAGGTAGCCAATGTGCAGGGGCACCGGTTAGTCGGGCTAATTGAGGTAGTATGTACATGAATGTATAGTTTTTGACTATGCATATATGATAAACAGAGAACAGCAGCGTAAAATATGGGTTTGGGGGGGTCACACAATGCAAATAGTCCGGGTAGCCATTTGATTACCTGTTCAGGAGTCTTATGGCTTGGGGGTAAAAACTGTTGAGAAGCCTTTTTGTCATAGACTTGGCGCTCTAGTATCGCTTGCCATGCGGTAGTAGAGAGAACAGTCTATGACTGGGGTGGCTGGGGTCTTTAACAATTTTTTAGGCCGAGCAGTTGCCGTACCAGGCAGTGATGCAACCAGTCTCGATGTTGCAGCTGTAGAACCTTTTGAGGATCTGAGGACCATGCCAAATCTTTTTAGTTTCATGAAGGGGAATAGGCTTTGTTAAGCTCTCTTCACATCTGTCTTGGTGTGTTTGGACCATGTTAGTTTGTTGGTGATGTGGACACCAAGGAACTTGAAGCGCTCAACCTGCTCCACTACAGCCCCATCGATGAGAATGGGGGCGTGCTCGGTCCTCCTTTTCCTGTAGTCCACAATCATCTCCTTAGTCTTGGTTACGTTGAGGGGTAGATTGTTATTCTGGTGCCAGGTCTCTGACCTCCTCCTTATAGGCTGTCTCGTCGTTGTTGGTGATCAGGCCTACCACTGTTGTGTTGTCTGCAAACTTAATGATGGTGTTGGAGTCATGCCTGGCCATGCAGTTGTGGGTGAACAGGGAGAACAGGAGGGGACAGAGCACGCACCCCTGAGAGACTCCAGTGTTGAGGATCAGCGTGGCAGATGTGTTGCTACCTACCCTCACCACCTGGGGGCGGCACGCCAGGAAGTCCACTTGCAGAGGGAGGTGTTTAGTCCCAGGATGCTTAGCTTAGTCGTGAGCTTTGAGGGTACTATGGTGTTGAATGCTGAGCTGTAGTCAATGAATAGCATTCTCACATAGGTGTTCCTTTTGTCCAGGTGGGAAAGGGCAGTGCAATAGAGATTGCATCATCTGTGGATCTGTTTGGGCGGTATGCAAATTGGAGTGGGTCTAGCGTTTCTGGGATAATGGTGTTGATGTGAGCCATTACCAGCCTTTCAAAGCACTACAGACTTGAGTGCTACGGGTCTGACAGTCATTTAGGCAGGTTGCATTAGTGTTCTTGGGCACAGGGACTATGGTGGTCTGCTTGAAACATGTTAGTATTACAAACTCAATCAGGGACATGTTGAAAATGTCAGTGAAGACACCTGCCAGTTGGTCAGCACATGCCCGGAGCACACGTCCTGGTAATCCGTCGGTCCCGCGGCCTTGTGAATGTTGACGTTTTTAAAGGTCTTACTCACGTCGGCTACGGAGAGCGTGATTACACAGTCGTCAGGAACAGCTGATGCTTTCATGCATGCCTCAGTGTTGCTTGCCTCAAAGCGAGCATAGAAGTGATTTAGCTCTTCTGGTAGGCTCGTGTCACTGGGAAGCTCGCGGTTGTGCTTCCCTTTGTAGTCTGTAATAGTTTGCAAGCCTTGCCACATAAGACGAGCGCCAGAGCCAGTGTAGTATGATTCAATCTTAGCCCTGTATTGGTGCTTTGCCTGTTTGATGGTTCGCAGGGCATAACAGGATTTCTTATAAGCTTCTGGGTTATAGTCCCGCACCTTGAAAGAGGCAGCTCTACCCTTTAGCTCAGTGTGGATGTTGCCTGTAATCCATGGCTTCTGGTTGGGGTATGTACGTACAGTCACTGTGGGGACGACGTCCTCAATGCACTTATTGATGAAGCCAGTGACTGACGTGGTGTACTTCTCAATGCCATCGGAAGAATCCCCGAACATATTCCAGTCTGTGATAGCAAAGCAGTCCTGTAGTTTAGCATCTGCTTCGTCTGACCACTTTTTTATAGACCGAGTCACTTGTGCTTCCTGCTTTAATTTTTTCTTGTTAGCAGGAATCAGAAGGATAGAATTGTGGTCAGATTTACCAAATGGATGACGAGGGAGAGCTCTTTGTACGCGTTTCTGTGTGTGGAGTACAGGTGATCTAGAATTTTTTTCACTCTGCACTTCCCGTTTCTACGTTGTTCACACACACACACACACACACACACACACACACACACACACACACACACACACACACACACACACACACACACACACACACACACACACACACACACACACACACACACTTGAATTCCTCCTCTTTTTCTTTTCAAACTTTCCATTTACAGGACGAATATAAGCACCTGATAGATTTGTCATGAAGGAGTGGGACTTGGCTATTCAGACAGAGTTGTTAAAAATGATTGTCTGTCGTTTTACATGCTGACTCATGGAAACATTGGCCAGACTGAATCATGGTATTGCTTTCCTCTAAAACTCCCACAGGTCCTGAATCTTTTTTAATTTGACCTTCTTCTCCAAGTGTGTTTTTTACTGTGGGCCCGTGCCAACTGAGACAATGTGTGTGGTGGGGAAAGACGATCCTAAAGTGTGCATGCATTTCCGCTTACCTAGTTTAAATAGCACTTATGTGTAAGGACAGATGCTGGGAGACGAGAAGCAAGTGCAGGGAGTGACCATTTAATGAATAACGGACATGAAACGAAACAAAGACAGCATCTGGACAAGGGAAACATAACGACAGTAATGCTAACACAGGAATCAAAATGAGGAAGTGACAGATATTGGGAAGGCAATCAATAAGGTAATAGAGTCCAGGTGAGTCCCATAAAGCGCTGATGCGCGTAATGATGGTGACAGTTGTGTGTAATGATGGGACGTCTAGAGGGGGAGTGGGAGCAGGCGTGACACTTATGTTTTTATGTACATCCGCTAATCAGCCTCAGAAGCAGTAAAGCAGCGGCACACTTAATGACTGGGGACACCAGGCCTCACTATGGCCCTGCCTGCCTCTCTATGGCCCTGCCTGCCTCTCTATCTCCCTGCCTACCTCTCTAGTCCCTGCCGGACTCTCTATGGCCCTGCCTACCTCTCTATGGCCCTGCCTGCCTCTCATGGCCCTGCCTGCCTCTCTATCTCCCTGCCTACCTCTCTAGTCCCTGCCGGACTCTCTATGGCCCTGCCTACCTCTCTATGGCCCTGCCTGCCTCTCATGGCCCTGCCTGCCTCTCTATGGCCCTGCCTACCTCTCTATGGCCCTGCCTGCCTCTCTATGGCCCTGCCTGTCTCTCATGGCCCTGCCTGCCTCTCTATGGCCCTGCCTGCCTCTCTATGGCCCTGCCTGCATCTCATGGCCCTGCCTGCCTCTCATGGCCCTGCCTGCCTCTCATGGCCCTGCCTGCCTCTCTATGGCCCTGTATGCCTCTAATGGCCCTGCATGCCTCTCATGGCCCTGCCTGCCTCTCATGGCCCTGCCTGCCTCTCATGGCCCTGCCTGCCTCTCATGGCCCTGCCTGCCTCTCATGGCCCTGCCTGCCTCTCTATGGCCTTGCCTGTCTCTCTATGGCCCTGCCTGCCTATCATGGCCCTGCCTGCCTCTCTATGGCCCTGCCTACCTCTCATGGCCCTGCCTGCCTCTCATGGCCCTGCCTGCCTCTCATGGCCCTGCCTCTCATGGCCCTGTCTGCTTCTCATGGCCCTGCCTGCCTCTCTATGGCCCTGTTTGCCTCTCATGGCCCTGCCTGCCTCTCTATGGCCCTGTCTACCTCTCTATGGCCCTGCCTACCTCTCTATGGCCCTGCCTACCTCCCTATGGCCCTGCCTGCCTCTCTATGGCCCTGCCTGCCTCTCTATGGCCCTGCCTGCCTCTCTATGGCCCTGCCTGCCTCTCTATGAGGATCTGAGGGCCCATGCCAAATCATGGCCCTGCCTGCCTCTCTATGGCCCTGCCTGCCTCTCTATGGCCCTGCCTGCCTCTCTGTGGCCCTGCCTGACTCTCTGTGGCCCTGCCTGGCTCTCTGTGGCACTGCCTGCCTCTCTATGGCCCTGCCTGCCTCTCATGGCCCTGCCTGCCTCTCTGTGGCCCTGCCTGACTCTCTGTGGCCTTGCCTGGCTCTCTGTGGCACTGCCTGCCTCTCTATGGCCCTGCCTGCCTCTCTATGGCCCGGCCTGACTCTCTGGGGCCCTGCCAGGCTCTCTATGGCCCTGCCTGCCTCTCTATGGCCCTGCCTGCCTCTCTATGGCCCTGCCTGACTCTCTGTGGCCCTGCCTGGCTCTCTGTGGCACTGCCTGTCTCTCTATGGCGCTGCCTGCCGACGGCAAGATCATTGGATATCAAATGAGTCACATAAGTGAACCATTGCACGAGCAGTTCCTACTGTGCTGCTACCGTTGACAACCCATGTCCATGTTCTCGTCCCCATAATGCTGCTTCACGCAGCGCTTAGCCTCTACTACCTCGCTTTACACATGTATGCCCGAAAACACACTTTTAAAAGCTTTGCATAAAATCAAATCAAATGTATTTATATAGCCCTTCTTACATCAGCTGATATATCAAAGTGCTGTACAGAAACTCAGCCTAAAACCCCAAACAGCAAGCAAAGCAGGTGTAGAAGCACGGTGGCTAGGAAAAACTCCATAGAAAGGCCAAAACCTAGGAAGAAATCTAGAGAGGAATCAGGCTATGTGGGGTGGCCAGTCCTCTTCTGGCTGTGCCGGGTGGAGATTATAACAGAACATGGCCAAGATGTTTAAATGTTCATAAATGACCAGCATGGTCCAATAATAATAAGGCAGAACAGTTGAAACTGTAGCAGCAGCACGGCCAGGTGGACTGGGGACAGCAAGGAGTCATCATGTCAGGTAGTCCTGAGGCATGGTCCTAGGGCTCAGGTCCTCCGAGAGAGAGAAAGAAAGAAAGAGAGAAAGAGAGAATTAGAGAGAGCACACTTAAATTCACACAGGACACCGAATAGGACAGGAGAAGTACTCCAGATATAACAAACTGACCCTAGCCCCCCGACACAAACTACTGCAGCATAAATACTGGAGGCTGAGACAGGAGGGGTCAGGAGACACTGTGGCCCCATCCGAGGACACCCCCGGACAGGGCCAAACAGGATGTACTGGGCCGTTCGCAATACCCTCTGTAGTACCATGCTTTCGGATGCTGAGCAGTTACCATACCAAGCAGTGATGCAGCCAGTCAATATCCTCTCAATGGTGCAGCTATAGAACTTGTTGAGGATCTGAGGGCCCATGCCAAATCTTTTCTGCCTCCTGAGGGGGAAGAGGCATTGTCGTGCCTTCTTCACGACTGTGTTGGTGTGTGTGCACAATGTTAATTCCTTAGTGATGTGGAAACTGAGGAGCTCTCGATCCGCTCTACTACAGCCTCGTCGATGTGGATGGGGGCGTGCTCGGCCCTCCGTTTCCTGTAGTACACAATCGGCTCCTTTGACTTGCTGACGTTGAGGGAGAGGTTGTTGTCCTAGCATCACACTGCCAGGTCACTGACCTCCTCCCTATCGGCTGTCTCATCGTCATCAGGGATCAGGCCTACCACCATTGTGTCGTCAGCATTTTAATGATGGTGTTGAAGTCGTGTGTGGCCACGCAGTCGTGGGTGAACAGGGAGTACAGGAGGGGACTAAGCATGCACCCTTGAGGGGCCCCTGTGTTGAGGGTCAGCGTAGCGGATGTGTTGTTACCTCCCCTCACCACCTAGGGGAGCCTCATCAGGAAGTCCAGGGTCGATAGGGAGGTTTTCATTCTCAGGGTCCTGAGCTTATTGATGAGCTTGGAGGCCACTATGGTGTTGAACGCGGAACTGTAGTCAAAGAACAGCATTTTCACATAGGTGTTTCTCTTGTCCAGGTGGGAGAGGGCAGTGTGGAGTGCAATAGAGATTGTGTAATCTGTAGATCTATTCGAGCATCTATTGGTCTGCTTGAAACATGGGTCAGGGAGAGGTTGAAAATGTTAGTGAAGACACTTGCCAGCTGGTCAGCGCATGCTCTGAGTACGCGTCCTGGTAATCTGTCTGGCCCCGCTGCTTGTGAATGTTAACAAGTTTAACCCCAATAGAATTCTACAATTCTGATGTAGATTACTGCACATTTTTAAGATAAAGCAAATTTTCTCATGCATTTCAAACAGTCATAGCTCAAAAACAAAGAACAAATGACAATTCCAAGTTAATTTAGTTTTAAAGAGCACAATTTAATTTGACACCCCATTCTTGTCAATAGGAACAACATTAATTTTGTCTTCGATTATGTAAAGACACTCACTAATCAAAAAACTATTAACACTCAACACAGCAAAAACCCTAAAGTATTTCAATTGTAGCAAATTTGACTAAATTACTCACTCAAAGTGTACCCGAGTATAATATATTATACTTATAAATATTATTGACAAATAAATATTTAAAACAATCATCCAAAATGTGACCAGAGGACAATATTAGAAAGTATTTCAAAACCCACACAAAGTAGGCTATTTGATTGACAGAGATTCTTACGTCTGTAACAATGTAAAAATGCAAACAACTATTCAGAGACTATTTCAATAAGATTTAGTACAGACTATGTCTGGCACAAAATGTAGAAATAGTAGCCTACTTTGACAACAATTCAGTGAATTGGGTGTGGTGGCAGATATGGTAGTGTTAAACACCAGATCTTGTTCTTTGTTTTTGAGCTATGTCTGTTTGTTTGAAATGCGTGAGAAAATTAGCTTTATCTTAAAAATGAGCACTATTCTACAGCAGCATTCTAGAATTATATTGGGGTCTAAAGGGTTAAACAGGTTAACGTTCACAAGGCCGCAGGGCCAGACAGATTACCAGGAAGCATGCTCAGAGCAAGCGTTGACCAGCTGGCAAGTATCTTCACTGACATTTTCAACCTCTCCCTGACCAGATTGTTTCTCAGTTCATTGTGTGCAGATGTACATGTATGTCAGACTGATGGATAATCCGACAGGATAGAGTACACAAAAAGACATTCATGAATATGTTCATAGATGAGGCATATTATAACCATGAAGGCTATATAGGTTACACAAACAGAACCATGGCCAGATTACCTTTCGTAGATGGTATGAAGTCAAAGTATGTAGCACATTGGTTTACAGATTCAACACATAAAATCAACTATTGTTTGTTTATTTAGGATGTTGAAAGCAAAAGATTACAAAAATGAAATTATGTGCAATTTAGCCAAACAGGTTTAGAATCTATTTCGATGGGCATAGTTAGCTGGTTGTCTTTGTAGGGAGGCAGTGAGATAATCAAGTGACAGCATTGCGAGTGAAGCATAATGTTGCCTCCAACTCTCGTTTTCTTGCATGACAGACTAACTATAGAGTTTGCCAATGTAATCTGATTATTTACAAAACTGGGATAGTTTACAAAGGAATTGCATCGGTAGGATCAGGACCAAACAAGCGAGTTGTTAACTGGCTATGTAAACAAATATCACTGCAACTCAATATCATATGAGCTCCACTGCGCAGGAATCTGCCTTAACATGACAGCTAAACTGTCTTATAGTAAAAAAAATGAGGCAAAGTATAGCCTATGAATATATGTGCCAAGCAAACATGACAAACCATGACCTAAGCCCAACTCTAATTTTCATTTTGCTAGCTAGTTATCTCTTTGTCTGTATGGCTAGCTAGTTATCTCTTTGTCTGTATGGCTAGCTAGTGAAAGTGACAGCTGAGGTAGACGCGTCGCGAGCACAGCCCAAATTTACCAATATACACAACTTTTCTTGCATGACGGACTGGCTAGCTAGCTATAGCAATTAAGCTTGGGCCGTTTTCATATGAATTACATCAGTAGAAACAAGACAACAACAACCAACTAGTTAGCTGACTATATACAGCTAAACACTGAAACTATTTACATGAGACAGAGCGCAATCAGTCGAGATCCTGCACCACCGCTGATGCCAAGTGATTTTGACAGGATTTGCTAATCTGAGAGCTATTCCCCAGGTTTCACAGCATTAAACATCCACAACACCGTACATATGCAGTTGAAGTCGAAAGTTTACATACACTTAGGTTGGAGTCATTAAAACTCGTTTTTCAACCACTTAACAAACTAGAGTTTTGGCAAGTCAGTTAGGACATCTACTTTGGGCATGACACAAGTCATTTTCCCAACAATTGTTTACAGACAGATTATTTCACTTATAATTCAATGCATCGCAATTCCAGTGGGTCAGAAGTTTACAAACACTAAGTTGACTGTGCCTTTAAACAGCTTGGAAAAATCCAGAAAATGATTTCATGGCTTTAGAAGCTTCTGATAGGCTAATTCACATCATTTGAGTCAATTGGAGGTGTACCTGTGGATGTATTTCAAGGCCTCCCTTCAAACTCAGTGCCTCTTTGTTTGACATCATAGGAAAATCAAAAGAAATCAGCCAAGACCTCAGAAAAAAAACTGTAGACCTCCACAAGTCTGGTTCATCCTTGGGAGCAATTTCCAAACGCCTGAAGGTACCACGTTCATCTGTACCAACAATAGTATGCAAGTATCAACACCATGGGACCACACAGCCGTAATACCGCTCAGGAAGGAGACACGTTCTGTCTCCTAGAGATGAATGTACTTTGGTGCGAAAAGCTCAAATCAATCCCAGAATAACAGCAAAGGACCTTGTGAATATGCTGGAGGAAACAGGTACAAAAGTATTTATATCCACAGTAAAATGAGTCCTATATCGACATAGCCTGAAAGGCCACTCAGCAAGGAAGAAGCCACTGCTCCAAAACCGCCATAAAGAAGCCAGACAATGTTTTGCAACTGCACATGGGGACAAAGATTGTACTTTTTGGAGAAATGTCCTCTGGTCTGATGAAACAAAAATAAAACTGTTTGGCCATAATGACCATCGTTAGGTTTAGAGGAAAAAGGGGGAGGCTTGTAACCCAAAGAATACCATCCCAACCGTGAAGCACGGGGGTGGCAGCTTCATGCTGTTTTGCTGCAGGAGGGACTGGTGCACTTCACAAAATAGATGGCATCATGAGGTAAGAAAATTAGGTGGATATATTCAAGCAACAGCTCAAGACATTAGTCAGGAAGTTAAAGCTTGGTCGCAAATGGGTCTTCCAAATGGACAAAGCATACTTCCAAAGTTGTGGCAAATGGCTTATGGACAACAAAGTCAAGTTATTGGAGTGGCCATCCCAAAGCCCAGACCTCAATCCTATAGAACATTTGTGGGCAGAACTGAAAAGGCGTGTGTGAGCAAGGAGGCCTACAAACCTGACTCAGTTACACCAGCTCTGTCAGGAGGAATAGGCCAAAATTCACCCAACTTATTGTGGGAAGCTTTTGGAAGGCTACCCGAAACGTTTGACCCAAGTTAAACAATTTAAAGGCAGTGCTACCAAATACTAATTGAGTGTATGTAAACTTCTGACCCACTGGGAATGTGAGGAAAGAAATAAAAGTTGAAATAAATCATTCTCTCTACAATTATTCTGACATTTCACATTCTTAAAATAAAGTGGTGTTCCTAACTGACCTAAGACAGGGATTTTTTTACAAAATAACTGAGTTTAAATGTAATTGGCTAGGGTGTATGTAAACCCCCGACTTCAACTGTATCTGCTGTTAACTTATTTCACTCACCTCGACATCCTCACTTTCAAAGTGCAAGGATGTGTCAGAATCTGCCTCTTCCAACGTAAAGAATTGTGGCCGCTTGAGTGCCGTCATTTTGAGTAATTGAGCAATCTTTTTTTTTAAAGTCAAATGACAGCATACCCTGTTTCCGTCTGGTTGATGACAACAGCCACGCGAATACGACAATAGGTTGCTAGCAAGTACATTTTAAAATATTGACACAGATATTATTGGTAGATAATCAAGGCCGTTCTCGGCCGCTTTAGTCATTTTTTAAAAGGCCATTGACGGCCGCTATGGGTTCACACAGTCACACGGTCATCCGGAACGGCTGGTGCTCTCATGCATGGATCAGTGTTGCTTGACGCGAAGCGGGCATAGAAGGCAATTAGTTTGTCTGGTAGGCTGGGCAGTTTGCGGCTGGGTTTCCCTTTGTAATCTGTCATAGTTTGCAAGCCCTGCCACATCCAGCGAGTGTCAGAGCCGGCGTAGTAGGATTCGATCATAGTCCTGTATTGACGCTTTGCCTGTTCGATGGCTCGCTGGAGGTCGTAGCGGGATTTCTTATAAGGGTCTCGATTAGTGTTCCTCTCCTTGAAAGCAGCAGGTCTAGTCTTTAGCTCAGTGTGGATTAAGAGTGTGCCGAGTAGTCAGACAAAATTAGTATCATAATGGATATGGGCAATTTTCTGGATACGATTATAATCCGAGTACTTTTTGTAAATATCCGTGATCCCAAAAATTATTCAATTGGGTGCCAGCAAGCATCTTTCTTGTGTCAGTCAGTCACATAGTTTCTAAACCATACTGTAATGTCTTTGAGTCAATAATGTTCCAGGTTTTATGTAGTCTAAATAATTAAAATGGCAAGTTTGCCTGTCTGTAAAATGAATGGCGGCCTGTACGTTGATCCTGCTGCTCTGAATGGACACAAAGAAAGTGTATTTCTCTGTCCACTCGCCTCAAAATTTCACCCGATCACTTTTTCTTGCATATTTTTGGCCTGATCATTTAGATTGCTACTGACTGCTACCATGATAAATCACATGACGAGGACGTTCGCTATCATGTGCATAATATCTCATTAACGGGGCAAGGATAGGGAAAAAAAGATGAAACGCTAATGCAATTTCTAACTGAGTGACAGCAAACGTCCCTGAGGACACACAGACACACAAATACACAGACACAAACCCCTCTCCGCGCGCTGCTCCTAATCAGCATTTATTTTGCAGTGAGAATTATTTTTTACATTTCTAAAAAACAAAAACAGAAATACCTTTTTTGCATAAGTATCCCTATGCTATGAGACTTGAAATTGAGCTCAGGGGTATCTTGTTTCCATTGATCATCCTTGAGATGTTTCTACAACTTGATTGCTGTGGTAAATTAATTTGATTGGACATGATTTGGAAAAGCACACACCTGTCTATATAAGGTCCCACAGTTGAAAGGGCATGTCAGAGAAAAAAACAAGCCCTGAGGTTGAAGTAATTGTCTGTAGAGCTCCGAGACAGGACTGTGTCGAGGCACAGATCTGGGGAAGGGTATCAAAACATTTCTGCAGCGTTGAAGGTCCCCAAGAACACAGTGGCCTCCATCATTCTTAAATGTAGGAAGTGTGGAACCACCAAGACTCTTCCTAGAGCTGGCCGCCTGGCCAGATTGAGTAATTGGAGGAGAAGGGCCTTGGTCAGGGAGGTAACCAAGAACCCAATGGTCACTCTGACAGAGCTCCAGAGTTCCTCTTTGGAGATGGGAGAAACTTCCAGAAAGACAACAATCTCTGCAGCACTCCACCAATCAGGCCTTTATGGTAGAGTGACCAGACGGAAGCCATTCCTAAGTAAAATGTACATGACAGCCCGCTTGGAGTTTGCCAAAAGGCACCTAAAGGACTCCCAGACCATGAGAAACAAGATTCTCTGGTCTGATGAATCCAAGATTTGGAGGATACCTCGCTCCATCCCTACGGTGAAGCATGGTGGGGGCAGCATTATTCTGTGGGGATGTTTTTCAGCAGCAAGGACTGGGAGTTTAGTCAGGATAGAGGAAAAGATGAACGGATTAAAGTAGAGATAGATCCTTGATGAAAACCTGCTCCAGAGCGCTCAGGACCTCAGACTAAGGCAAAGGTTCACTTTCCAACAGGACAACGACCCTAAGCACACATCCAAGACAACGCAGGAGTGGCTTCGGGACAAGTCTCTGAATTTGCTTTTGGTAGCGCATCCAAAGCCTAGATTTGAACGCAATCTAACGCCTTTAGAGAGACCTGAAAATAGCTGTGGAGCGACGCTTCCCATCCAACCTGACAGAGCTTGAGAGGATCTACAGAGAAGAATGGGAGAAACTCCCCAAATACAGGTGTGCCAAGCTTGTAGCGTCACACCCAAGAAGACTCAAGGCTGTAATCACTGCCAAAGGTGTTTCAACAAAGTCAACAAGGTCTGAATACTTATGTAAATGTGATATTTCAGTTTTTTATTGCTTTGTCATTATGGAGTACTGTGTGTAGATTGATGAGGAGAATTTAAAAAATTATATTTTAGAATAAGGCTGTAACGTAACAAAATGTGTAAAAAGCGAAGAGGTCTGAATACTTTCCGAATGCATTGCAGGTACATTAAAACATTTCATTTTTATCACAAGTATCATCCGATCCTATCCGACCATCAACTGCCAATTTACGGCTACAATTACAAATACGAGTATGGCCATGTCGGCATACCCCTAGTGCGGACGTTGACTGTAATACAGTACATGGCTTCTGATTGGGATACGGTCACAAATGAAGATAAAACCTTTATCTGCCGATTGAGATGGATCTAATTGTGGTTTAAAAAAAGTCTGATCTCTCTTTGACTACAGATGTCAAAAGCCTTTTATTAGTGAAAACATACAGTATATGCAGGAACGTTTGTAGAAGGTTTGAATTGATAGACAAAAGAGACTAAACCAAGTGTTTGCCCCATCTACCACTGTTGTCCTCCGTTGCATTCAGAACCTCAAACTCTGTTTAGGGTGTCATGTTTTATTTGCATGGCCTATTTGTCTCTCAGAATAATGAGCACACTGTGACCCCTTACTGTTTTCTTATTTGGCCAGGCGTGCTGTGGGACCGGCGTGCTGTGGGACCGGGCTGGCCGTGAGGCCCTGCAGTGAAGGAATGTGGCTCTAGAGTAGTGGATGGATCTGGGGGTAGTGGGGATACAGGGAGGGAACTGAGCAGAGCAGTGAATCAGTGACCACTGGGGAGTTAGCTAGAGGGGAATTATTTTTCTTTCTTTCTTTCTTTATTTCGCACGCACGCACACACACACACACACACACACACACACACACACACACACACACACACACACACACACACACACACACACACACACACACACACACACACACACAGGATAAACCCCCTCCTCTGGTACTGCTGTGGCTGACACGTAGGCTAGCGGTTAGAACATTGGCCCAATAACTGAAGGATTGCTAGTTCAAATCCTAGTTGTAAAATCTGCTTATCTTCCCACTAAGCCCTAATTGCTCCAGTTCTGCCATTAATAATGGCTGTGTCTCAGTGGGAGTGCAAAAAAACATTTCACACCACAACCTTGTACAGGTTGCACACTGTGTGAAACAGGATATATATAAGCACCCCTGGTTTGATTTGACCTTTAACATGGCCTTAGCCAAAAACACAGTCACACTAGGCATCACGACAAAATGTATAACATTGAGACATTTCACATACAGTACCAGTCAAAAGTTTAGACACACCTAATTATTTATTTGTACTATTTCTGTATTTTTACTATTTCCTACATTGTAGAATAATATGAAATAACACACATGGAATCATGTAGTAATCAAAAAAGTGTTAGCAAATCAAAAATATTTTATATTTGAGATTCTTCAAAGTAGCCATCCTTTGCCTTACTACGTTTGAACCAATCAGATGTGTTGTGACTAGGTAGGGGTGGTATACAGAAGATAGCCCTATTTGGTAAAAGACCATGTCCATATTATGGCAAGAGCTGCTCAAATAAGCAAAAGAGAAACGACAGTATTCATTACTTTGAGACGTGAAGGTCAGTCATTAAGGAAAATGTCAGACTTTGAAAGTTTCTTCAAGTGCAGTGCTATGATGAAACTGGCTCTCATGAGGAAAGGAAAGGAAGGCCCAGAGTTACCTCTGCTGCAGAGGATAAGTTCATTAGAGTTACCAGCCTCAGAAATGGCAGCCCAAATAAATGCTCACAGAGTTAAACTAACAGACACATCTCAACATCAACTGTTCAGAGGAGACTGCGTGAATCATGCCTTCATGGTCAAATTGCTGCAAAGAAACCACTACTAAAGGACACCATGAACAAGAGACTTGCTTGGGCCAAGAAACACGAGCAATGGACCGTAGACCAGAGGAAATCTGTCCTTTGGTCTGAGATATTTTGGGTTCCAACCGCCGTGTCTTTGTGAGACGCAGAGTAGGTGAACGGATGATCTCCGCGTGTGTGGTTCCCACTGCGAAGCATAGAGGAGGAGGTGTGATATAGTGGAAGTGCTTTGCATTCCAGGTGAAGCTAGTTGAGGGAATGTGTGCAAAGCTGTCATCAAGGCAAAGGGTGGCTACTTTGAAGAATCTGAAATCTATTTTAATTTGTTTAACACTTTTTTGTTTCTACTTTATTCCCTTTGTGTTATTTTATAGTTTTGATGTCTTCACTACGATTCTACAAAGTAGAAAATAGTAAAAAAATAAAGAAAGAAAAACCCTTGAACGAGTAGGTGTGTCCAAACTTTTGTTTGTATATATATATGTAAACATTCCTATTGACAGAATACATGGAAACATATATTTTAGTCACATTTTCACAGAATATGTGTTTGTTATTCTTCTAATCTGACAAACCATTGGCATTTCTCTAGATTTTTAGATTTTTTAAAGCCTAACAGGCATGGGAACAGGATTTTCATTAAACCCTCAACAGCCCTCTACAGCTCTCTTTCCTTTTTAGGGTAATTGCCATGTCACCTTCTAACAAATGGTTAATGGCACCAGTAAAGCAAACAGTGTTGTGAGGAGTTGGACTCTCGTCACCTCAGTACCTGCCTTATACATTTCTTACTCTGACAGTGAACCTTGTGGATAAGATTGATTGGGCCAGAACAATATCTAAGCAACATGCCCTCGCGAGATCTCCCACCTCAGATCCACAGGAAAAACAACACAGATCTTTGTATTAAAACTATTGACCTCATGCTCATATAAGGAGACACATTAGAGACTTGTAGTGCTGAAAAGTGCAAATATTTTAACACTCACACATTTTTGGGGACGTTACACATACTGCACCATCTTGCACCATCCATCCATACTGGTCTCTAACAGAGATTTGACACACAAAAACATACTATAGTGGGGAAAGGGGGATTTCTAGTCAGTTGTACAACTAAACGCATTAAACTGGGGCAGCAGGGTAGCCTAGTGGTTAGAGCAAAAGGTTGCAAGTTCAAATCCCCGAGCTGACAAGGTACAAATCTGTCGTTCTGCCCCTGAACAGGCAGTTAACCTACTGTTCCTAGGCTGTCATTGAAAATAAGAATTTGTTCTTAACTGACTTGCCTAGTTAAATAAAGGTAAAATAAATAAAAATGAAATGTGTATTCTGTATTTAACCCAATCCCTCTGAATCAGAGAGGTGTGGGGGCTGCCATAATCAACATCCATGTCTTTGGTGCCTGGGGAACAGTGCCCCTGAACACTGCCTTGCTCAGGGGCAGAATGACAGATTTTGACCTTGCCAGCCCAGGGATTCGATCCAGCAACCTTTCGGTTACTGGCCCAACGCTCTAACCTCTAGGCTGGTATAAAAAGTATAGTATTCACTGTAGTGTTTTTGCAGACTTTACTGTAATATTCACTGTAGTGTTTTTGCAGACTTTACTGTAATATTCACTGTAGTGTTTTTGTGGACTGTCTGCAAAATTACTACTTTTTTCAATTTAACTAGGCAAGTCAGTTAAGAAACAACTCTTATTAACAATGACAACCTACCGGGGATCAGAACAACAGATTTGACCTTGTCACCTCAGGGATTTGATCCAGCAACCTTTTGGTTACTGGCCCAACACTAACCACTAGGCAACCTGTAGTATACTGAAGTAAATCCATTTTTGTATATACTATAGCACTTACTGCAGTGTTTTTGTGGACTGTAGTATTTTCTGTAGTGTTTTTGCAGATGTTACTGTAGTATTGGTAGCCTAGTGGTTAGAGTATTGGGCCAGTAACTGAAAGGTTACTGGATCAAATCCCTGAGCTGACAGGGTAAACATCTGTTGTTCTGCCCCTGAGCAAAGCAGTTAACCCACTGGGTGCTGTTGATTAAGGCAGCCGCCTGCACCTCTCTGATTTAGAGGGGTTGGGTTAAATGCAAAAGACACATTTCAGTTGAATTCATTCAGTTTGACAACTGACTAGGTATTACTATAGTGTTTTCTGTTTCATTATCTCTGACATAGAAATGAGGGCCTCCTCCTTGAGAAAACCTACTGGAGAAATACCAAACGAGACAATTTTCCATAACTTGTGGCTATAAGTAGGAAGGACTTGGGTCTGAACGGATAGACAAAATATGGTCTGTACTTGGCATGAATGTTTCTCATTTATGGATGACACAAATTTAGCTATGGAGGAAGGAAATTGGCAGGGTGTATGCAAATTAAATACTATAGTATTACTATAGTTTAAAAAAACTGTTTTTGTGGACTGTAGTGTTGTTGCAGAAATTTACTACAGTGTTTTTTTGTTGGATTCTACAATATACCATAAAATTATATACTAAATACTACACATGATCGAGGGATACTACAGTGTGTAGAATAGTATTCTAGTGTTTTTGCAGAAATTACTGTAGTATTTACTATAGTGCTTTTTTGGAAACAAATACTGTAGTATTTACTACAGTATACAACAAAATTATTTAGTAAATACTACACTTGAGGAATACTATCGAGGGATACTACAGTTTGTAGTATAGTATTCTACAATATACTACAGTTTACAACAGAATTCTAGAGTAAGTACTGTAGTATTCTGTAGTATTTTTCATGTGGGCTCTCATTGCTTCCTTCCTGTTCATGAGGTCATGTTTATCAAGCTGTTCAATCAGCTCTGGGGTTAAATCTGTCATTCAGTGGAAGTGTGTTTTATCAACCTGTTCCATCTGCTCTGGGGCTACATCTGTCATTCAGAGGAAGTGTTTGTGCATCACCTACGGTAGATGCATCTACTTTGGCAGACCTTTGCAGATCTATTTACAGTGCCTTCAGACCCTTTGACGTCTTCCACATTGTTATTCTAAAATTGATAAAATTGTTTTTTTCCTCATCAATCTACACACAATACCCCATAAGTTCATTAGAGTTATCAGCCAATGAAATGGCAGCCCAAATAAATGCCTCTCAAGCAACAGACACATCTCAACATCAACTGTTCAGAGGAGACTGCGTGAATCAGGCCTTCATGGTCAAATTGCTGCAAAGAAACCACTACTAAAGGACACCAATGAGAAGAAGAGACTTGCTTGGGACAAGAAACACGAGCAATTGACCTTAGACCGGTGGAAATCTGTCCTTTGGTCTGAGAGATTTTTGGTTCCAACTGCCGTGTCTTTGTGAGAAGCAGAGTAGGTGAACAGATGATCTCTGCGTGTGTGGTTCCCACTGTCAAGCATGGAAGAGGAGGTGTGATAGTGTGGAGGTGCTTTGCTGGTGACACTGTCTGTGATTTATTTAGAATTCAAGGAACACTTAACCAGCATGGCTACCACAGCATTCTGCAGCGATACGCCATCCCATCTGGTTTGCACTTAGTGGGACTATAATTTGTTTTTCAACAGGACAATGACCCAACACACCTCCAGGCAGTGTAAGGGTTATTAGACCAAGAAGGAGAGTGATGGAGTGCTGCATCAGATGACCTGGCCTCCACAATCACCTGACCACAACCCAAATGAGTGGATTTGGGATAAGTTGGAGTGAATAGTGAATGGAAAAGCATCCAACAAGTGCTCAGCATGTGTGGGAACTCCTTCAGGACTGTTGTAAAAGCATTCCAGGTGAAGCTGGCTGAGAGAATGTGTGCAAAGAGTGGCTACATTGAAGAACCTAAAATCTAAACAAATATCTTTATTTGTTTAACACTTTCTTGGTTACTACATGATTCCATATGTGTTGTTTTATAGTTATAATGTCTTCACTACTATTCTACAAAGTAGAAAATAGTTTTTTTAAATAAAGAAAAAGCCTTGAATGAGTATGTGTGTACAAACTTTTGCCTGATATTGTATGTACAGTTGAAGTCGGAGGTTTACATACACCCTAGCCAAATACATTTAAACTCAGTTTTTCACAATTCTTGACATTTAATCCTAGTAAATATTCCCTGTTTTAGGTCAGTTAGGATCACCACTTTATTTTAAGAATGTGAAATGTCAGAATAATAGTAGAGAGAATGATTTATTTCAGCTTTTAATTCTTTCATCACATTCCCAGTGGGTCAGAAGTTTACATACTCAATTAGTATTTGGTAGCATTGCCTTTAAAACGTTTTGGGCAGCGTTCCACAAGCTTCCCACAATAAGTTGGGTGAATTTTGGCCCATTCCTCCTGACAGAGCTGGTGTAACTGAGTCAAGTTTGTAGGCCTCTTTGCTCGCACACGCTTTTTCAGTTCTGCCCACAATTGTTCTGTAGGATTGAGGTCAGGGCTTTGTGATGGCCACTCCAATACCTTGACTTTGTTGTCCTTAAGCCATTTTCCCACAACTTTGGAAGTATGCTTTGAGTCATTGTCTATTTGGAAGACTCATTTGCGACCAAACTTTAACTTGATGTCTTGAGATGTTGCTTCAATATATCCACCTAATTTTTCTCCCTCATGATGCCATCTATTTTGTGAAGCGCACCAGTCCCTCCTGCAGCAAAGCACCCCCACAAAATGATGCTGCCACGCCCGTGCTTCACGGTTGGGATGGTTTTCTTCGGCTTGCAAGCCTCCCCCTTTTTCCTCCAAACTTAACGATGGTCATTATGACCAAACAGTTTTATTGTTATTTCATCACACCAGAAGACATTTCTCCAAAAAGTACGATCTTTGTCCCCATGTGCAGTTGCAAACGGTAATCTCTCATTTTTATGGCGGTTTTGGAGCAGTGGCTTCTTCCTTGCTGAGTGGATATTCAGGTTATGTCGATATAGGACTCATTTTACTGTGGATATAGATAATTTTGTACCTGTTTCCTCCAGCATCTTCACAAGGTCCTTTGATGTTGCTCTGGGATTGATTTGCACTTTCGCACCAAAGAACGTTCATCTCTAGGAGACAGAACGCGTCTCCAATCTGAGCAGTGTGACGGCGCGTGGTCCCATGGTGTTGATACTTTCATTCTATTGTTTGTACAGATGAACGTGGTGCCTTCAGGTGTTTGGAAATTGCTCCCAAGGATGAACCAGACTTGTGGAGGTCTACAATTTTTTTTCTGAGGTCTTGGCTGATTTCTTTTGATTTTCCCATGATGTCAAGCAAAGAGGCACCAAGTTTGAAGATAGGCCTTGAAATACATCCACAGGTACACCTCCAATTGACTCAAATGATGTCAATTAGCCTATCAGAAGCTTCTAAAGCCATGACATCATTTTCTGGAATTGTCCAAGCTGTTTAAAGGCACAGTCAATTTAGTGTTTGTAAACTTCTGACCAACTGGAATTGTGATGCAGTGAATTATAAGTGAAATAATCTGTCTGTAAACAATTGTTGGAAAAATTACTTGTGTCATGCACAAAGTAGATGTCCTAAACGACTTGCCAAAACTATAGTTTGTTAACAAGAAATTTGTAGAGTGGTTGTAAAACAAAATGTAATGACTCCAATATAAGTGTATGTAAACTTCCGACTTCAACTGTATATATATATATATATAAACATTACTATTGACAGAATACATGGAAAGGTATGTTTTAGTCACATTTTCACAGAATATGTGTTTGTTATTCTTCTAATCTGACAAACCATTGGCATTTCTCTAGATTGTTAGATTTTCTAAAGCCTAACAGGCATGGGAACAGGGTTTTCATTAAACCCTCAACAGCCCTCTACAGCTCTCTTTCCTTTTTAGGGTAATTGCCATGTCACCTTCTAACAAATGGTTTATGGCACCAGTAAAGCAAACAGTGTTGTGAGGAGTTGGACTCTCGTCACCTCAGCACCTCAGTACCTGCCAGTACCTGCCACAAAAACATACTATAGTGGGGAAAGGGGAATTTCTCGTCAGTTGTACAACTAAACGCATTCAACTGAAATGTGTCTTCCGTATTTAACCCAACCCCTCTGAATCAGAGAGGTGTGGGGGGGCTGCCATAATCGACATCCACGTCTTCGCGCCCGGGGAACAGTGCCTTGCTCAGGGGCAGAATGACAGATTTTCACCTTGTCAGCCCAGGGATTCGACCCAGCAACCTTTCGGTTACTGGCCCAATGCTCTAACCTCTAGGCTGGTATAAAAAGTATAGTATTCACTGTAGTGTTTTTGCAGACTTTACTGTAATATTCACTGTAGTGTTTTTGTGGACTGTCTGCAAAATAACTACTTTTTTCAATTTAACTAGGCAAGTCAGTTAAGAAACAACTCTTATTTTCAATGACAACCTACCGGGGAACAGAATAACAGATTTTTACCTTGTCACCTCAGGGTTTTGATCCAGCAACCTTTTGGTTACTGGCCCAACACTAACCACTAGGCAACCTGTAGTATACTGAAGTGAATACATGTTTGTATATACTATAGTACTTACTGCAGTGTTTTTGTGGACTGTAGTGTACTGTAGTATTTACTGTCGTGTTTTTGCAGATGTTACTGTAGTATTGGTAGCCTAGGGGTTAGAGCATTGGGCCAGTAACTGAAAGGTTACTGGGTCAAATCCCAGAGCTGACAAGGTAAACATCTGTTGTTCTACCCCTGAGAAAAGCAGTTAACCCACTGGGTGCTGTGGATGTTGATTAAGGCAGCCCCCTGCACCTCTCTGATTTAGAGGGGTCGGGTTAAATGCAAAAGACACATTTCAGTTGAATTCATTCAGTTTGACAACTGACTAGGTATCCCCATTGATTTACTATAGTTTTCTGTTTCATTATCTCTGACATAGAAATGAGGGCCTTCTCCTTGAGAAAACCTACTGGAGAAATACCAAACGAGACAATTTCCCATAACTTGTGGCTATAGGTAGGAAGGACTTGGTTCTGAATGGATAGACAAAATATGGATGACACAAATTTAGCTATGGAGGAGGGAAATTGGCAGGGTGTATGCAAATTAAACACTATAGTATTACTATAGTTAAAAAAACAGTTTTTTGTGGACTGTAGTGTTGTTGCAGACATTACTGTAGTTTTTACTACAGTGTTTTTTTGTGCTTGGTCAGTAGGGATGTCCTTGTCTCATCGCGCACCAGCGACTTCTGTGGCGGGCTGGGCGCAGTGCGCGCTAACCAAGGTGCACGGTGTAGCCTCCGGGTTGGATTAAGAAGCAGTGTTAAGAAGCAGTGTGGCTGGTTGGGTTGTGTATTGTACGGGAGTTGTAGCGATGAGACAAGATAGTAGCTACTACAACAATTGGATACCACGAAATTGGGGAGAAAAAGGGGTAAAAATTAAAAAATAAATCAGCTCTGGGGTTAAATCTGTCATTCAGTGGAAGTGTGTTTTATCAACCTGTTCGATCTGCTCTGGGGCTACATCTGTCATTCAGAGGAAGTGTTTGTGCATCTACTTTGGCAGACCTTTGCAGATCTATTTACAGTGCCTTTGGAAAGTATTGGAAAGACCTGTCTTCTGAAGAGGAGGAATCGGACCAAAGCGTAGCGTGGTAAATGTTCATGACTTTTTATTAAACAGAACACTGAAACAAAAATGACAAAGTGAATAAACGAAACCGAAACAGTCCTGTCAGTCCTGTCACACCCTGATCTGTTACACATATCTTTGTGATTGTCTCCCCCCCTTCCAGGTGTCGCCCATCTTCCCCATTATTCCCTGTGTATTTTTACCTGTGTTCTCTGTTTGTCTATACCTTTGCCCCACTAATCTGGATTAACGACCTCTGCCTGACCTGACCCTGAGCCTGCCTGCCGTCCTGTACCTTTGTCTGCCCGTGTTCAATGTAATAAACTGTTGTTACTTCGACACTGTATGCACCTGGGTCTTATCTTCAAACCTGTTAACACCTATACTTGGGGAGTTTGGCAGCGACTACATCCTCGAGTCTTCTTGGGTATGATGCTACAAGCTTGGCACACCTGTATTTGAGGAGTTTCTCCCATTCTTCTCTGCAGATCCTCTCAAGCTCTGTCAGGTTGGATGGGGAGCGTTGCTGCACAGCTATTCTCAGGTCTCTCCAGAGATGTTGGATCGGGTTCAAGTCTGGGCTATGACTGTGCCACTCAAGGACATTCAGAGACTTGTCCCGAAGCCACTCCTGCATTGTCTTGGCTGTGTGCTTAGGGTCGTTGTCCTGTTGGAAGGTGAACCTTTGCCCCAGTCTGAGGTCCTGAGCGCTCTGGAGCAGGTTTTCATCAAGAATCTCTCTGTGCTTTGCTCTGTTCATCTTTGCCTCGATCCTGACTGTTCTCCCAGTCCCTACCTCTGAAAAATATCCCCACAGCATGATGCTGCCACCCACATGCTTCACCGTAGGGATGGTGCCAGGTTTCCTTCAGACGTGACGCTTGGCATTCAGGCCAAAGAGTTCAATATTGGTTTCATCAGACCAGAGAATATTGTTTCTCATGGTCTGAGAGTTGTTAAGTGCCTTTTGGAAAACACCAAGTGGGCTGTCATGTGCCTTTTACGGAGTTGTGACTTCCATCAGGTCACTCTACCATAAAGGCCTGCTTGGTGGAGTGCTGCAGAGATGATTGTCCTTCTGGAAGGTTCTCCCATCTCCACAGAGGAATTCTGGAGCTCTGTCAGAGTGACCATCGGGTTCTTGGTCACCTCCCTGACCAAGACCCTTCTCCCCCGACTGCTTAGTTTGGCTGAGCGTCCAGCTCTAGTAAGAGTCTTGGTGGTCCACAACTTCTTCCATTTAAAAATTATGATCTTGGGGACCTTCAATGCTGCAGATCTGTGCCTCGACACAATCCTGTCCCGGAGCTCTACAGACAATACTTTCGATGTCACATCATGGCTTCTTCACTGTTGATGTTGTGACTGTTGTTTTGCAGGTACTATTTCATGAAGCTGCCAGTTGAGGACTTGTGAGGTGTCTGTTTCTCAAACTAGACACTCTAATGTACTTATCCTCTTGCTCAGTTGTGAAGGGAGTAGTACACAGCCTTTGTACAAGATCTTCAGTTTCTTGGCATTTTCTCGCATGGAATAGTCTTCATTTCTCAGAACAAGAATAGACTGACGAGTTTCGGAAGAAAGTTATTTGTTTCTGGCCATTTTGAGCCTGTAATCGAACCCACATATGCTGATGCTCTAGATACTAGTTTAAAATAAAGAAGGCCAGTTTGTTGCTTTTTTAAATCAGAACAACAGTTTTCAGCTATGCTAACATAATTGCAAAATGGTTTTCTAATGATCAGTTATCCTTTTAAAATTATAAACTTGGATTATCTAATGGAACAAGCCATTGGAACACAGTAGTGATGGTTGCTGATAATGGGCCTCTGCAGTTATTCCATTAAAAATCTGCGGTTTCCAGCTACAATAGTCATTCACAACATTAACAATGTCTACACTGTATTTCTGATCAATTTGATGTTATTTTTATGGACAGAAAATGTGCTTATCTTTCAAAAACAAGGACATTTCTAAGTGACCCCAAACTTTTGAACGGTAGTGTATGTAAACAAGGTATTTCTGTTTTTATTTTTAATACTTTTGCAAAAATGTCTTTGTCATACTTTGTCATTATGGGCTATTGTGTGTAGATTGCTGAGGATTTTTTAAATAACATGTAATCCATTTTAGAATAAAGCTGTAACGTAACAAAATGTGGAAAAAGTCAAGGGGTCTGAATACCTTCCCAAGTCAATGTGTCTACATTCATCTGAGTGTGTGATTTCATCCACAGATTTACACTGCTAAATGTATGTATACCCAGTAGGTTTGGGAGCAGTCTTTTAATGTTTTCTGTGCATGATGAACAGTGGTTGCAGATACAATTGCTGCCATTTTTACATTGATACAATAAAAAAATCATGACAAATCATGACATTTGTCACTTGTAGCCCTAGTTCCCCGAACAGAACACGACCCCTAATGTCCTTGACGAAAGTCTTCTGATTGCTCGAACCTCTATCCTGTCACACATCTAAGTGTTTTCTGCAGCATTGTTTTGTACATCCTGTACAGACTGTGTTTACCCCTAGCTGATGGACGACTGCGTGGCTAGAAGAATGTTCCAGGATGAAGAACGCATGTTTTTTTCTTCTAAGAATGTACTCAATCATCATAGTCCACACGCGTCACAATGACTATGTCCCCAGCACTCTAAGTGAAAAACAATATTTAGGATGGTGAGTCATGATACTTCCCATTAAAACAAGGTACCACCTCTAATCACAGCAACAGGCTCCTCCTTATAAGCTAATGTTGATGTTCATGCTCTCCAGACCACCAAGGTGTCACACTGAGCCACACAGCCTTATATAGAAGACATATTGAATGCTTTTTCTGCAATCAGTGCATTAGGGTAACTAACACTGTGAGGGTAAAGGCTAGCTAGCTGTCTGTATGAGCTTAAATAGAGAGTGGCTGGTGAATTCAGTTCAATCATCTTGTCTGTGTGTGCCTGATACTAATGCTGGAGTCACTGGAGGATCTGAAAAGTTTAGAAACTGATAGCCTTTAGTGTGAGTGTCTTTCGATTCCCATAAAGCCACGACATGGGGGCATGAATGATTGACGTTGTAATGTCAGTTTGTGGGATGCAGGGGTATAGAGGACAGGGAACTTTGCACGTCCCATGTTCTTTCTGAAGGTAGATTTACCTATCAAACAACCTGGTGCATTGTTTCACAAGGAAACAGCAGAGGGGTTGAAGCCTCTGTTTTAATAAAGAGGGAGAAAGTCGGCAGGTCTATTATGGTTCAAGTCTGTTCTAATAAAGAGGGAAAGAGTCGGTAGGTCTATTATGGTTCAAGTCTGTTCTAATAAAGAGGGAAAGAGTCGGTAGGTCTATTATGGTTCAAGTCTGTTCTAATAAACAGGGAAAGAGTTGGTAGGTCTATTATGGTTCAAGTCATAAAGAGGGAAAGAGTCGGTAGGTCTATTATGGTTCAAGTCTGTTCTAATAAAGAGGGAAAGAGTCGGTAGGTCTATTATGGTTCAAGTCTGTTCTAATAAAGAGGGAAAGAGTCGGTAGGTCTATTATGGTTCAAGTCATAAAGAGGGAAAGAGTTGGTAGGTCTATTATGGTTCAAGTCATAAAGAGGGAGAGAGTCGGTAGGTCTATTATGGTTCAAGTCATAAAGAGGGAGAGAGTCGGCAGGTCTATTATGGTTCAAGTCATAAAGAGGGAGAGAGTCGGTAGGTCTATTATGGTTCAAGTCATAAAGAGGGAGAGAGTCGGTAGGTCTATTATGGTTCAAGTCATAAAGAGGGAGAGAGTCGGTAGGTCTATTATGGTTCAAGTCATAAAGAGGGAGTGAGTCGGCAGGTCTATTATGGTTCAAGTCTGTTCTAATAAAGAGGGAAAGAGTCGGTAGGTCTATTATGGTTCAAGTCATAAAGAGGGAAAGAGTTGGTAGGTCTATTATGGTTCAAGTCATAAAGAGGGAGAGAGTCGGTAGGTCTATTATGGTTCAAGTCATAAAGAGGGAGAGAGTCGGCAGGTCTATTATGGTTCAAGTCATAAAGAGGGAAAGAGTCGGTAGGTCTATTATGGTTCAAGTCATAAAGAGGGAAAGAGTCGGCAGGTCTATTATGGTTCAAGTCATAAAGAGGGAGAGAGTCGGTAGGTCTATTATGGTTCAAGTCATAAAGAGGGAAAGAGTCGGCAGGTCTATTATGGTTCAAGTCATAAAGAGGGAGAGAGTCGGTAGGTCTATTATGGTTCAAGTCATAAAGAGGGAAAGAGTCGGCAGGTCTATTATGGTTCAAGTCATAAAGAGGGAAAGAGTCGGCAGGTCTATTATGGTTCAAGTCATAAAGAGGGAGAGAGTCGGCAGGTCTAATATGGTTCAAGTCATAAAGAGGGAAAGAGTCGGCAGGTCTATTATGGTTCAAGTCATAAAGAGGGAAAGAGTCGGTAGGTCTATTATGGTTCAAGTCATAAAGAGGGAAAGAGTCGGCAGGTCTATTATGGTTCAAGTCATAAAGAGGGAGAGAGTCGGTAGGTCTATTATGGTTCAAGTCATAAAGAGGGAGAGAGTCGGTAGGTCTATTATGGTTCAAGTCTGTTCTAATAAAGAGGGAAAGAGTCGGTAGGTCTATTATGGTTCAAGTCATAAAGAGGGAGAGAGTCGGTAGGTCTATTATGGTTCAAGTCATAAAGAGGGAAAGAGTCGGCAGGTCTATTATGGTTCAAGTCATAAAGAGGGAAAGAGTCGGCAGGTCTATTATGGTTCAAGTCATAAAGAGGGAGAGAGTCGGCAGGTCTAATATGGTTCAAGTCATAAAGAGGGAAAGAGTCGGCAGGTCTATTATGGTTCAAGTCATAAAGAGGGAAAGAGTCGGCAGGTCTATTATGGTTCAAGTCATAAAGAGGGAAAGAGTCGCCAGGTCTATTATGGTTCAAGTCATAAAGAGGGAAAGAGTCGGCAGGTCTATTATGGTTCAAGTCATAAAGAGGGAGAGAGTCGGCAGGTCTATTATGGTTCAAGTCATAAAGAGGGAAAGAGTCGGCAGGTCTATTATGGTTCAAGTCATAAAGAGGGAAAGAGTCGGCAGGTCTATTATGGTTCAAGTCTGTTCTAATAAAGAGGGAGAGAGTCGGCAGGTCTATTATGGTTCAAGTCATAAAGAGGGAGAGAGTCGGCAGGTCTATTATGGTTCAAGTCATAAAGAGGGAGAGAGTCGGCAGGTCTATTATGGTTCAAGTCATAAAGAGGGAAAGAGTCGGCAGGTCTATTATGGTTCAAGTCATAAAGAGGGAAAGAGTCGGCAGGTCTATTATGGTTCAAGTCATAAAGAGGGAAAGAGTCGGCAGGTCTATTATGGTTCAAGTCATAAAGAGGGAGAGAGTCGGTAGGTCTATTATGGTTCAAGTCATAAAGAGGGAGAGAGTCGGTAGGTCTATTATGGTTCAAGTCTGTTCTAATAAAGAGGGAAAGAGTCGGTAGGTCTATTATGGTTCAAGTCATAAAGAGGGAGAGAGTCGGTAGGTCTATTATGGTTCAAGTCATAAAGAGGGAAAGAGTCGGCAGGTCTATTATGGTTCAAGTCATAAAGAGGGAAAGAGTCGGCAGGTCTATTATGGTTCAAGTCATAAAGAGGGAGAGAGTCGGCAGGTCTAATATGGTTCAAGTCATAAAGAGGGAAAGAGTCGGCAGGTCTATTATGGTTCAAGTCATAAAGAGGGAAAGAGTCGGCAGGTCTATTATGGTTCAAGTCTGTTCTAATAAAGAGGGAAAGAGTCGGCAGGTCTATTATGGTTCAAGTCATAAAGAGGGAGAGAGTCGGCAGGTCTATTATGGTTCAAGTCATAAAGAGGGAGAGAGTCGGCAGGTCTATTATGGTTCAAGTCATAAAGAGGGAGAGAGTCGGCAGGTCTATTATGGTTCAAGTCATAAAGAGGGAAAGAGTCGGCAGGTCTATTATGGTTCAAGTCTGTTCTAATAAAGAGGGAGAGGGACATGTTTGTGGAAAATGTTTTGCTACTTAATGCTGAAATGGTGACAGCTGGTCATACCTCCCTGCTGGCTTTCAGAACGCCATAATTAAAACAGCCTGTTCCAAACTAAAAACATTCAATCACTCTTTTTTATGAAACAATATCTTTTTTCTCAGGAAAGACAGGTTCCCGTATCCACTCTCAAGTGACAACAACATTATGGTGGATTTAACATTAACAGACCCATGTTGTATAGACAGACACACGCACATAGAAAAGACAGGTTCCCGTATCCACTCTCAAGTCACAACAACATTATGGTGGATTTAACATTAACAGACCCATGTTGTACAGACAGACACACACACATAGAAAAGACAGACGAGATGTTGCAAACAGACGCAGTAAATCTATAACACCATTGTTGCCAGATAGTTTTGGTCACCTGTTTAAGAACTTGGCATCACAGATTGTTGAATATGACTATCCATCTCCAACAGGAAGCACACCGAGTCCAAAGCATACCCCTTCTGCACAGATGCCCCTTGATTGAATAACTTTATCATGTGATAATGGGGTAGATGAACACATAAAATGGGAGTGTGCCATGTCTTCTCAGCCAAGGCATTGTGCTCTGTAAGTTATCACGTGAGGCAGGCAAACAAGACCTTTCTTCCTGCCTTTGTCCCTTTGGAATGCCGTGTGTTTCAGCCTGGCCTCAGAGCCATACGAAATATACTTGACGTATTTCTGAGCACCTCCAAGACGTATGATATCTACAAATAGTCTAGTTACTTTAGACAGAAACAAAGGTAATAATCTTAACCCAATTCACCTAACCTGTTACGCAAATTCTCCTAACCTTTGTCATTTTAGTTCTCCTAACATTTGTCGTTAGTTCTCCTAAGCGCAACAAGCAACCTGGTCTCAGATAAAGACGTGCAATACTGTACATCCTCTAAGATGTATAATAAGTTACTCCATCCAATGCTATTTTACGACCCGGTGAGACATATAATACTATACGTCCTCTAATTCGTATGATAATTGTTATGACCGCTATTCCATTCATAATGTAACCTTATGTAATGTAACATATCATAGTGAGATACGTACAGAATAGTACGAATTGCCCTCAGACCACAGTGCGTGTTTTTGTTCATGTGTTACTGCTACTGCATCACCAGCCCTCTGAGAGACAGAGAGAGTGAGAGAGCATTGTTTCACAGCTGATTTACTGGCACTTGTTATTGAGACAACTGTGTTGACAACTTTAAAGCCGACACGACACGCTTGTGTGGTGCGGAAGGAAGTGTGCTGGTTGGAGTCCATGCCATGTGGCTGCTTTAGAATCAATGATGAAAAATGGCTGTTTGAATGCTCTTTTGTGGGTTGGGAGAAGTTGTATTTTCCCACACAAGATCTATTGTACTTTCTCTCTGCCTCTCAGGTCGTTTCATAGAGACGGATGGCAAATGCGGGAATATCAAATGGGAATAGGATAGCATAATGGTGTACTGGCTTACGTTATGGAGCTGAAGGACCACCTGGACACTTGTGGAACAGTTGTAAGAGGAGCGCACCGTGTCTACCCAATGAGAGACAGCTCTTCTTTCAGCATTTGTTCTTAAAGCACACACTTTGGACCAATCCGACCTCATCTGTTCCTTTTCTAATGATTGAGACGCAGTGGAACGCCCTGGTAGAAAATTGCTAGAGCTAATCAAGAAACCACCACAGGGAGTAAAGGAGGTGTCAGCCACACATCTATTACTGGTTCTAAGGAGACAAGGACACAGATGGTTCCTCTCTGAAGCCAGGGGATGTGTGTTCACCTGTCTTCATCCTGAATCCTAATGGCCAGTCTGCTATGACCTAGCTGTTTCTGACTGAAATGATAAACAACAATCTTCTTCCCAATTTCAGTATGGGGGAAATCATTTTTGTTTAGACAAATTGTGTAAATTGTTAGTACCCTTTCCTCAGACTGGTGCATTGGTGAGTGGACCTTCAGGAAGTGATACAGCTCGCTGTGTAGCCTAACGAGTGACTCATACCTCTGTCTACCATCATCTGAATATCCTCACTCCAAACAAACAGAACTGACCATTAAAGGGGATTACTACAGTATCCTGACAAATCCCCAAAGATGAACAGTGATATTAGACAGTTCGTACCAAGACCTTGACTCACACCACTATTAACCTCCTAAGAGAGTCTTAGTGATGACGTACAGTATGACTCACCATGTTCTCCTCTCTGTCTGTGACTCTAAAAAAGGCAGGGAATTTTCTCAGCAGTGTTTCTCAGTGACCTGCCCTTCCCAGTCACTAACACTAAGTGTTCCTGCTGCTGTCCCGTGCTCTGAGCATGTAGAGCCTGACACGAACCCTCTGTTCCCCCTCTGGATGCCTCACACATGACCACCACCAACCTCTTCCAGGAGAGGAGGGGGGAGAGGAGAGGGGGAGGAAGGGAGGAAGGAGGGGAGGGCGAAGAACCGCCCTGAGGTCTCCTGGAAACATCATGAGTCACAGAATTATGTTTATGAATCATCTGATCCAGTGTCCCAAAGTCCCAAATTACACTCGGCCTCCAACTTCTCTCAACTCTCTCTCTCTCTCTCTCTCTCTCTCTCTCTCTCTACCTCTATTCCATATACGCTCAGGCTCACGCACCACTACCAACACATCATTTTCGCACATTCTCACTTTCTCCTGTTTTCCCTTTTACATCCCCTCTGTTGCCATCCTAACAGTATGTTTATATGCACACTAATAATCCAATTTTAAACTGATAATGGCAGTAGGCCGAGTATGGTCATGTAAACACCTTACTCTGCTTATCTTAATTGGCGTAAGGTCAAAATCGAAATAAACGTACACCAATTGAACCACCTGGTTTTCTGAAAATCTTTGGAAATTATTAGGAGATGTAAAGAGCTTAATCGGCGTTCCAGCGGTGTAAATGATCTGCGCGTGCCAGCGCTGATAGCACAAGCCTCCCTCTTATGCGCAAATTAACTGAGTTCTGAAAAACTAAAAGTATTTTCACATACAAACTTTATATGTCCGAACTTCCAATAATAACATGTTCACTGTGGTAGAACGTTTATTTTGATTGTCCCATCAGGTAGCCTGATTTCAGATGTGTCCATGTAAACAGGATTATTAAGGAAATCATTATTCTTGCAGAGCATGTAAACACTTTAACAAACTATTATATTCATCTGACTACCCAAAACAATCATATTATTGTGTTCATGTAACCGTGCTCAGTAGTCACTATGGACTTAGGAAGTGATTGAATAGTGTGTGCATGTGTGTGTGTGTGTGTGTGTGTGTGTGTGTGTGTGTGTGTGTGTGTGTGTGTGTGTGTGTGTACTTGTTTCTTCATAAGCCAGTGACAGTGATAAAGTTTAAATAGAGTTCAATCGGGATATGCACAGAGCACCATCTAACACCATCTAGCACCATCTAGCACCATCTAGCACCATCTAATGTCATCTAACACCCTCTAACACCATCTAACACCATCTAGCACCATCTAACACCATCTAGCACCATCTAACACATCTAGCACCATCTAGCACCATCTAACACTATCTAACTGGCCACATAGGCAGTGGGCCCAGTTCCATAGAGATACCTCACTGTGTTGTTGGCTGACGTTCTATCAATCTGCTTTAACTCATCTTGGCAGGGGAGAGGACTTTCTCCTCTGACACCTCTATGGACCATGTCCCAGTCAAACAACTAGAGGGCAGAGGAACATACTTAAGATAATGGGCAGGCAGCAACTGTTCCGAATGTTGTGATCCAGTCTCTCAGAATGAGGCAAAGTAACAACAAGCAGTAAAGGTTGCCTGACCCCTGACCCTGTGACATCTGATAGAGCTGGTGAGAGAGCGACCTGAAACGTCCTGTAAAGAAGAGATTTCTTCCCTCCTTCCTCTCCTCCTCTGCTTGCTGATTCTCCCACTATTCTTCTCTTTCTCCTCCTACATTCTCCACCAACTATCACCTCTGGAGTTGTGTTGTGCAGTGAAAACAACTCTCCTCATTTGCTGCACGTCTGATTTCTTTTAGTGATTTGGCACGGGCCTCTGCATGCGTTTTGCCTGGCCACGGGAGTTGTCATTGCCTAGTTCCCCCCATCACAACCCCACCCACCCCTGCTCTACCCAGGGACTGGAACAGCCCGGAACATCTGAGTGAGTCCACCAAGAGGCTTGTGTATGTGCGATCCGGGTTGCCATGGGTAACAAAGCATAGTGTAGGAATCTCAGAGGAGCTGTCACCATGGGTACATCCTGCTGTGTGTGGACCCAGGACCTTCATCATGTTCTGGCTCTGTAGACCAGGCCAGGTCAGTCCAATACCCAGGGAGTGAGGTAACTCTGGGACTCTGGGAAGCACATGCCTTGTAATAACCCCTCTGACGTGAGCTGAGCTGAGAGCTGGAGGGGTTACCTCAGCCTGCCTGGGTCCAGGGCCAGATGGAGGGATCTATGTACTGTATGATGTGACCGCCCAGGGAGGATCAGAGAGAGAGAGAGGTGAAGAGTCGTGAGATCTCACCATCTGGATGGAGAAATTAAGATGGATTTAGATGTAGATAGTTGGTTCATATCCAAGTACAATAGCTATATCTCCTCCATATAGATACTGTGCACACAGTAATACACTGTATATATAAGCCCCATTGTCATGTTTGAAGGTTCCCCCTAAGCCGGCCAGCATGCAACATAGCCAAGAAGAGTTTACTTCCACAATAATACTGTTGCGGATTGCTACCTCCCTAATTCGAATTCCCAGTTCTACAGAAGTCCCTTGCTCTGAATGTTTTAGAAGAAATCACTGATCAAATAAATTACTGATCAATGTCCTGGCAGTCAGACTGAGAAAGCAGAGAGAGCTTTGATTCTCATGGTCTGCCCTGATTTGACTTCAGCCTCCTTAAACAAGTTCCTCTCTTCCTTCAAATGTAATTGCTTCCATCTCTCTCAGTTTTGGTGCAGGCCGTGCCTACTTCGTCGGAATGGGATGAGGAGAGAAGACTTAGGATGAGAGCTGGGTAAAGAGAGGTGAGGAGAGAGGGAGGGTGGGGTCACTTGCCTCTTTTTTTGTGGATACATCCCTCTCCCAGCTTTCAAAGCACATGAGACTGCTGTGGAGAGAGACCTCTTACTGTGAACTGAAAACGCCCTCTCTCTCTCACTGTGAGTATGAGTAAGGTTTTCCCTTTTTCTTGTTTCAGGAAATACACTTCTCTATTTACATGGCTACACCAACAGAGTTGAGGGATGTCCCAAGAACGTTATATACCACAACCTTTTAAAATGCAGTGAAACTCGCCGCCAAATACTGAGGTTGACAAAAAAGAAATATACAAAGTAAATGAAACATGTGTGAGAAGAGAAGCTGAGACAGTTTCTCAAATGTTCTGTAAGGGCCCTTCAGATGTGAAAGGGAGAGTGTTTGATTCAAAACATATTGCAGGGGATCAAGTAAATCATGCTCTCTGCCGTAAAATGTGTGAGGAGGTTCTTCCTCATTTTGATCGTGAGAAACATTCTGTGAAACCTTGCGGGTTCATGTGAAAATGATATACTGTATATTTTTGTTCTAATTCTTTAGAAGTGTTTCAAAATGGTTATATGCGGAGGGAAATGGTTCTACCAAGAACCGCTTTCATCTGAATAACCCTTTTTGGAAGACAAGGTTCTTTGTAAGGCAAAGAGTTCTACCTAGAATCTGAATTAGCTTTTTTTATTGTCATTTCCTTTATTTGAAATAGTGCCTGGGCGTTCGTGTTTATCTCAGTGTTTAAACTTTAACATCAGGAGTTTTAATAATCTGATCAGTTTCAATTGTTTTAAAATGTACCTACTGTATATACTTGTGCATGTGATTTGTGCAAAGGTTCCCTTAATCATTCTACATATACATGACTGACATAGTTGATATCTTTGCCATGATTTCTGTCTTTCAAATTAGTATAGAAGGGAGTATGAGCGGACCTGCAGAGTATTGTATGGTACACAGCAAATTTACCAGTTTTTTTACCTAGTGTTGATTTTTCAGTGTAACATTTCTAGTGTTGATTCAGGAGTTAAATGAACTCAACACCCAGTGGTGTAAAATAACATCAGTGTTGGTGTTAATAACCAGACTTGAGTATGATTGTGTAATTTTTACTCTATGTAGAGGGAAGACACTCAAAACCACGCCCATCATTTCTAAACTAATACAATCTGTTAGTTGTTGGCCCAATTGCACCCGTTACTGAGATAGCTGTTCCAGTTTAGTTGATTTAGGTAGTCTCATTGGTCAATGTTCCATACCCTGGCAGTCATTCTGAATGCAGGTTGCAGATGATCAACGTTCCAATTGTTGTACAGTGAGGGAAAAGGTATTTGATCCCCTGCTGATTTTGTACGTTTGCCCACTGACAAAGAAATGATCAGTCTCTTTTTTGTAATGGTAGGTTTATTTGAACCGTGAGAGACAGAACAACAACAAAAAAAATCCAGAAAAACGCATGTCAAAAATGTTATAAATTGATTTGCATTTTAATGGGGGACATAAGTATTTGACCCCTCTGCAAAACACGACTTACTACTTGGTGGCAAAACCCTTGTTGGCAATCACAGAGGTCAGACGTTTCTTGTAGTTGGCCACCAGGTTTTCACACGTCTCAGGAGGGATTTTGTCCCACTCCTCTTTGCAGATCTTTTCCAAGTAATTAAGGTTTAGAGGCTGATGTTTGGCAACTCGAACCTTCAGCTCCCTCCACAGATTTTCTATGGGATCAAGGTCTGGAGACTGGCTAGGCCTCTCCAGGACCTTAACGTACTTCTTCTTGAGCCACTCCTTTGTTGCCATGGCCGTGTGTTTTGGGTCATTGTCATGCTGGAATACCCATCCACGACCCATTTTCAATGCCCTGGCTGAGGGAAGGAGGTTCTCACCCAAGATTTGACGGTACATGGCCCCGTCCATCGTTCCTTTGATGCTGTGAAGTTGTCCTGTCCCCTTAGCATAAAAAAACCCCCTTAGCATAATGTTTCCACCTCCATGTTTGACAGTGGGGATGGTGTTCTAGGGGTCATAGGCAGCATTCCTCCTCCTCCAAGCACGGCGAGTTGAGTTGATGCCAAAGAGCTCCATTTTGGTCTCATCTGACCACAACACTTTCACCCAGTTGTCCTCTGAATCATTCAGATGTTCATTGGCAAACTTCAGACGGGCATGTATATGTGCTTTCTTGAGCAGGGGGACTTCACGGGCGCTGCAGGATTTCAGTCCTTCACGGCATAGTGTGTTACCAATAGTTTTTTTGGTGACTATGGTCCCAGCTGCCTTGAGATCATTAACAAGATCCTCCCGTGTAGTTCTGGGCTGATTCCTCACCGTTCTCATTATCATTGCAACGCCACGAGGTGAGAGGTTGACAGTTCTTTTGTGTTTCTTCCATTTGTTTTCTTGGTGACTATGGTCCCAGCTGCCTTGAGCTCATTAACAAGATCCTCCCGTGTAGTTCTGGGCTGATTCCTCACCGTTCTCATGATCATTGCAACCCCACGAGGTGAGAGGTTGACAGTTCTTTTGTGTTTCTTCCATTTGCGAATAAATCGCACCAACTGTTGTCCCCTTCTCACCAAGCTGCTTGGTGATGGTCTTGTAGCCCATTCCAGCCTTGTGTAGGTCTTGTCCCTGACATCCTTGGAGAGCTCTTTGGTCTTGGCCATGGTGGAGAGTTTGGAATCTGATTGATCGATTGCTTCTGTGGACAGGTGTCTTTTATACAGGTAACAAAATGAGATTAGGAGCACTCCCTTTAAGTGTGCTCCTAATATCAGCTCGTTACCTGTATAAAAGACACCTGGGAGCTAGAAATCTTTCTGATTGTGAGCGAGTCAAATACTTATTTCCCTCATTAAAATGCAAATCAATTTGCAGGGGATCAGCAGGGGATCAAATGCTTTTTTCCCTCACTGTATATCCTCACTCTGGCTTGACTCCAATAGGAATTACAAATCACTTTGCAAGCAAGCATGATATGACTTGCAGGCCTGATATGGCCTGTAAACCAGGAGTGTCCTAACACCACTGTGTTAGGATATAACTAGGCCCTCAAAGAAAGGCTTTATGATATATGTAATGTATTGTCATGAAGAGTTACATTTTAAAGGATAATAAGGCTAGTGCGACCACTCATAGAGGGTTCTAGGAAGAACCTTTCAAATATAAAAAGGGTTATTGGTAGAACCATTCACCCTCTGCAAAGGGTTCTTCTACCTAGCACCAAAAAGGGTTCTACCTTGCACCATTTTCTGAGAATGTGGTGCTGAAGTCTTACATGTAATGAAACAATAAGTAGTCAGAACTATGTCAAGGAGAAGACGAGAGACAGACGGACAGAGAGACGGGAAGGGACAGACAGACAGAACACAACGGTATGCCATTTAGCAGACACATTTATCCCGGGACTCAAACCCACTATCCTGGCGCCATGCTCTACCAACTAAGCGACGGACGGACGGACGGACGGACGGACGGACGGACGGACGGACAGACTGACTGACTGACTGACTGACTGACTGACTGACTGACTGACTGACTGACTGACTGAGATTGAGAGAGTGAAAGAGAGTACTCTGTGTACAGACTATCAGGCGCTCTTAAACCTCCATTCACCAACATCAGACAGGTGAGAAGTCTCAGTCTGAATTCCACAGGTGCTCTATACTGACTGTACTGACCTCTGTCTATCCGTCTGTCTGTGTGCCAGGTGTTCCTGCCCATCCCTCAGATCAAATCAGATCTCTTTGATATGGCAGAGAAGAGGTGATACAAGGACGGCCATGGAGATGTAATCCATGTGGAGAATTTGTTCTTGAAGAGCAGAGTGAAAACCTACTGACAGCCGCTATGATTTACATAGACTCTAACCCCAGTATGACACGAGTTATCATGCACTCGTTGACTTGGTTTGATCCTTGACTGAGCTAGGCCTATCTCCGTATCACATGACTGACTGGTGACGGGCCCAAAATTCCTACCGCCTGGTGAAAAGTAGAGCCTTTGTTTGTGAGCAGACCACATGAATTTCATCATGGATGTCTGGTGTTGGTTGCATTGTTACAGTAAAAGGTTTGAGTCATTGAGAGGATGCATAGAGTACTTGTTTCCATGTCTGGGGTTAGATAGCTGCAGTCAGTAACAGATGCCTACTGATGAGGCTGGCCAGTGACTAGCACACACTTTACATTTGAGTCATTTAGCAGACGCTCTTATCCTGAGCGACTTACAGGAGCAATTAGGGTTAAGTGCCTTGCTCACGGGCACATCGGCTGATTTTTCACCTAGTCGGCTCCGGGATTCAAACCAGCAACTTTTCAGTTACTGGCCCAATGCTCTTAACCACCAGGCTACCTGCCGCCAAAACTATTGAGTACGTCCAAAACACATGAGTATGTCCAGACATCGGCCAGTGATATGAGGCCCACTAACAGCTGACTGTGTGTATGTGTGTCTATATGTACAGTTGAAGTCGGAAGTTTACATACATCTTAGCCAACTACATTTAAACTCAGTTTTTCACAATTCTTGACATTTAATTATAGGAAAACTTCCCTGTCTTACGTCAGTTAGGATCACCACTTTATTTTAAGAATGTGAAATGTCAGAATAATAGTAGAGAGAATTATTTATTTCAGCTTTTATTTCCTTCATCACATTCCTAGTGGGTCAGAAGTTTACATACACTCAATTAGTATTTGGTAGCACTGCCTTTAAATTGGTTAACTTGGGTCAAATGTTTCGGGAAGCCTTCCACAAGCTTCCCACAATACGTTGGGTGAATTTTGGCCTATTCCTCCTGACAAAGCTAGTGTAACTGTGTCAGGTTTGTAAGGCCTCCTTGCTCGCACACGCTTTTTCAGTTCTGCCAACACATTTTCTATGGGATTGAGGACAGGGCTTTGTGATGGCCACTCCAATACCTTGACTTTGTTGTCCTTTTGCCATAACTTTGGAAGTATGCTTTGGGTCATTGTCTATTTGGAAGACCCATTTGCGACCAAGCTTTAACTTCCTCACTGATGTCTTGAGATGTTGCTTCAATATACTGCATTCACATAATTTTCCTTTCTTCATGATGCCATCTATTTTGTGAAGTGCACCAGTCCCTCCTGCAGCAAAGCACCCCCACAACATGATGCTGCCACCCCCGTGCCTCACGGTTGGGATGGTGTTCTTCTGGTTGCAAGCCTCCCCCTTTTTCCTCCAAACATAACGATGGTCATTATGGCCAAAACGTTCTATTTTTGTTTCATCAGAACAGAGGACATTTCTCCAAAAAGTACGATCTTTGTCCCCATGTGCATTTGCAAACCGTAGAAGCCACTGCTCCAAAATGGCGGTTTTGGAGCAGTGGCTTCTTCCTTGCAGAGCGGCCTTTCAGGTTATGTCGATACAGGACTCGTTTTACTGTGGATATAGATACTTTTGTACCTGTTTCCTCCAGCATCTTCACAGGGTCCTTTGCTGTTGTTCTGGGATTGATTTGCGCTTTTCACACCAAAGTACGTTCATCTCTAGGAGACAGAACGCGTCTCTTTCCTAAGCGGTGGGATGGCTGCGTGGTCCCATGGTGTTTATACTTGCGTACAATTGTATGTACAGATGAACGTGGTACCTTCAGGTGTTTGGAAATTGCTCCCAAGGATGAACCAGACTTGGAGAGTTCTACAAAAAAAATTCTGAGGTCTTGGCTGATTTATTTTGATTTTCCCATGGTGTCAAGCAAAGAGGCACTGAGTTTGAAGGGAGGCCTTGAAATACATCCACAGGTACACCTCCAATTGACTCAAATTATGTCAATTAGCCTATCAAAAGTTTCTAAAGCCATGACATCATTGTCTGGAATTTTCCAATCTGTTTAAAGTCACAGTCAACTTAGTGTATGTAAACCTCTGACCCACTGGAATTGTGATACAGTAAATTATAAGTGAAATAAGCTGTCTGTGTCTGTGAAAAAAATGATGTCCTAACCGACTTGCCAAAACTATAGTTTGTTAACAAGAAATTTGTGGAGTGGTTGAAAAACAAGTTTTAATGACTCCAGCCTAAGTATTTGTAAACTTCCGACTTCATCTGCATATGTGTCTGAGAGAGGAGGAGGTGGGGGGGGTGGGGGGGGGCAACAGACAGAAAGGGAGTGATGGCTACTTGTTTAACTATATTCAAGGACATATTGTATCAGGGATCATACAACTCGTAGTAGTCTCCATGTGTATGTCCACTGTAATCAGCAGCCAAAGAAACCAGACTGTTGCTGAAAATATTTACAGCTCTCACAGCTGTCCAGCTGCAGTGACTCATGGGAAAGGAGAAGAGAGCCACTACTTCACAGCTATGCAGTGAGACAAGACAGGAAAAGCCATGTTGGCGATGTCTAGAGACAAGCTGCATTGCAAAACCTTCACTCACAAAAAATAGTTTTGAGGAACAAGCAAGACCTCTACCTTTTTTTTAATGATAAAACATTTGAGGAGGAACGATAAAGTAAAACAAAAAACATTGATTTAAACATTCACTATTTTCAATGGTTGTTTTGATAAAAGTTCCCCACTAGGCCTTTGTATGAATGACTCCTATTCAGAGAGTAACATGTTTGGGTTAAACTGAGAAATATCTTCGTTGACTCCTTGGCGTCTTACGCGAATTGATATCTTTGCCATTGTCAATCTTGGTCATTATGACGCTGTTTATAGTGGGAGGCGAGCTGAGAGGAGGGTAAAAGAATAGAAGATGAAGAGTTTTGGGCCCCACTGGATGAATGGAATCCCCCTCTGGGTAAACTGAAGAAACAAATGAGAGAACCAAACTTCAGTGATGTACAGTAAACACACATAGAGAGAAACCTCAAACTCAATACCACATCATTGAATCATGTGTAGGCTACATTGTCTCCAACAAAGACCAGGATGAAAGGATTTCATTACTTAGGACCAAAACCACCATTCTACTACCAAGGGTTCCTGCCACCTGTTCCACAAGAGGGCACCCATGCTGGGGAAAGGCTGTGCCTATGCCCCCCTCATTAACACAGCATGTGTCTGTAACAGCATTCCCCCCTCCAATAAAATACACACCCTGCCCCCTAGGCTGCCTACAAATCCACCACCACTACCCCCTCCTTGTCCTGACCTCTTTGTGATATCTTTATTCCACCTTTTACTAACTTTTAAATGAGTTCTGGTCAAATGTAGAACAATCAGACGGAAGCAAAAAGGTCAAGCGTTTTCCCTTTTTCAACAGAAAACATATCTGATTACACAACAACAGCACACACACACGCGACCACTCCAAGTACCGTAATAACATGTACCAAAAAAATACTGTTCCTTACTGTTCTCTCCATGATGACAAAGAAAAAAGTGAGGAGGTAATGAATGAGAGGCAGCTGCTACCTCCACCACAACAAAGAGAAGCTCTGAATCACTGGTGTCTCCACAGGGAAAGCAAGCCACTAATCAGTAAATGAGGGATCCAGGGGGGAAAAGACTTCAGGTGGCTCAACAAAGAGTGCGTTGATTCACCTGCCCGTGGTAGTTAGTTGGGGGGGGGGTGGGGGGGGCTGCTTGCTGGGTCGGGGTGGCTATGGAGGGAGGGATGGGGTAGAGGAAGGCTGTTAGAGAGAGAGGGTCTGTGATCAGAGAGGGCTGTGAGATGACCTCTCCTCCCTGGGTGAGTGGACACACTCTGCAGAGGCCTAATGAAGGGTCAGAAACACAGGAGAGAGAGAACACCCAACACCCTCAGGGGTAGACACCAGTATCTAAGTATCTAAGAGTCCTCTAATCTGGTGATACGGTCACACTCTACTCAAGGTACACTGGCCCTGAACACGTGTACTATCTGAAAAAGTAGACCCACATTCAGCACACTCCCATGTCCCCCTTTAAATCACAGAGCATGATCCACTATTCAACAATTACCCTACTAGCATGCTCTTGCTCGCCTATGTGAATATTAGAGGGATCTCTTCAAGCACACATTAATGATGTCATCCTTTTCATTGCAAGGCAAATGAAGTCTGCTTGGTCTAATGGAAAAAGTGTCTGGCCATTAGAGACCTGAGGTATGGGGGAATACAGGAATTACCCATGAACTAACTGTACCTTCTGCAACCCCGGCTGTTGAGAGAAACGGTTAGGAGTGAGGCGAGAGTGCATCCGCTCTCATAGCCAAAACATCCCCAAGAGGTCTGTGGTGCCCACCTCCTCCTAAACGGTCTTAATTAAGTCCTCCGCCAGTAAATGGACGCAGGAGACAGAAAACACAATGCTTTTCCTGACTGCTAATTGAATCAGTTTTGAACCTACGCACCTCAACAAGAAACAATAGCTTTTATCGTTAACGTTCAGGTTGTGTCTGCAGTGTGAACTTCACAACAGACGTGGTGTAGGAGAGAGAGAGAGAAACAGAGAGAGAGAGAAAGAGAAGGAGAGAGAGAGAAGGAGAGAAAGAGAGAGAGAGGGGGGGGGGGTTACGAATAAGAGGACACATTGATCCAGAGCAGGTCATGTCCTATTAATTAACCAACCTGGCCCTCTAGTTTACATTACTGCCCAAAAATGCATGGCACTTTGGATCCCCCACCACTCCCTCTCCTCTGAGATTGATCCCAGGGACAGGAGTATAGGGTTACATTTCAAATTATTTCATCAGCAGCCTTGGAAATAATCCAAGAATGGAGTCATGTAAAATGAGTGAGATATGAGGTCTGTCCTCTCTGAAGTTCTCAGAAATTCCTTGTCAGACGTAGTTTTTAAAATCCAGATAAATGAAGACCCTGTACTATGTGATCCCCTCTCCTCCCTTTGAGGCTCGTTGGGAAAACCGCGGCACCACGAGATGGGAAGTGCTGAGACGGAAACGCTCTAGACAGCTCTGGAAAGGAACAGCTGGTACAGACTGGCAGTGAAAAGAAGAGAAGAAAAAGGGGGATCGAGAAGAAGGAGGCGGGCAGCGTGACACCCTAAATCTCCACCAGAATGCGGCAGTAAATCACCCAGTCCCAGATCAGTGGGCTCAGGTGACCCCAGAGTCCAGCACATCCATCCTCAACCCCTCAACCCTGTCTCAAACTGTTACTAAGGATGGGGTACCGCTTGATGAACAGAGCAATGCAAAACAAACGTGATACATACATACATACATACATGCACCAGACAGATTATTTACAGCGGTAATAGTTTCCTTATAGAAAACATATTTATTTTCTTTTTATCTTTATGACTGATTTGCTTTACTCTACATTCTCTAAATTCTACACATTACTCTACAACTCTACGTTCCAGAGTACTGTATCTCTCTTTTTAGTGGCTGGATTGACCTCCTGTCATCTTGTGATTGACAATAGAGGAAAACAAGACTGAAATGTAGACCCACACACTGTTACACAATAGAAAGCCTAAAGGCAGCTAAACAGGGCACACACACATCTCACATCGTTTGGCAGTAAAATATCAGTTTAGGAGAAGAATTGTGATTCAATTTCATTCTTAGAGTGGAGCAGAGTTCTGGATACTTCAATTCTCAATGAGGAGATCCCCTTTCCCTCTTCAGTGAGATCTATTTTTGCAAAATTGTGTTTTCCCAACACTAGTAAAATAGCCCTAGCTCTGCCTCAGAATGTTTGCTTCTCGGTTTATTTTCTTCTACATAATCGTCTACATCTTAGAGAAGACAGGGCACACGACAACTGCTACTAAGAGATACATCTGGGTCTAAGGATATGAACTATGTAGTGTTTGACTTGGCTTTAGGACCTGTTGCATTTTTGCAAACGGGGGACTCACAGGGTTAAATCCCCTGGAACCCTGGAAAGGAGATATAAATAACCCAGTGATGTCATCACAAATAGTCATTAATGTGAGTCGTAGTTCCCTGGTGTAGAGGAGCCTGGGGTATTATGACAGCTAGCCCCCTCCTTCCATCTCTTCTTCCACCCCTCAATCACCTGTTGGACTCCTACTAGTTCTGTTTGCACAGCAGTAATCTGAGATAGGATTTTAGGGGAGTAGAGTGCGTGGCCAGGAATAACAGAGATACCAGACAAAACAGTGCATTAAACAGGAAAATAAAATCAGTCCCCGACCCCCTTCCCTGTGCTTCTCTCTATTTGTTTCTGGTGTACTTACTTTCATCCATCTAATGAAACCTGTTGATGTCAAAGTTCCTTTGAAAGAATTCCCCTCATTAGCTGTACATTATGTCCCCACCCAAGCAGATCACTCCAAAACAGGAAGCAAACTTTATTATGACATCAGACCCCTGTGGTGACACTGCCCAAACAGATCATTCTGAAACAAGTTAATGGATGAGAAATTGAATCACTGACAGGATGGGCTGAGTTACAACCTCCTATGTACAAGCTCACAGTGGGAGCAATTGCACAAGAAACAAATGACATGGGGGAACTCCCTCCGCCTCAAAAGGTATCCTTCAAGAGATAATTGTGAAATGGAATCTTTCTAATAAATAGTCAATACACATAAACAAAGTAGTCCTCAATGATATACAACAGCTTACAGTATTTGCTCTTATCCAAACATGATAAAGAAAAACTATCTTCTACATTGCCCTGTCTCAACCCTCCCCGTCCCCGATCATTCCACTAGTGGAAAGAACCCCCCCCCCCCCCCCCCCCCCCTACAGCAAAAGGCCTGCATCGAGATAAACATTTCCATGACACCAACAGAGAAACAAGCCAAGCCAAGCACAGTGTGTGGAAACTCAATGGAGAAAGACAGGGCAAGGCTTTGTCTTCACAGGTAGCCTCTTGTGCCACTGTGTAACAGGAAGTTGTGTCATCGGATAGTAGAAACAAGGATCAATAAATGTGACTGCTACTGAAACCTCCGTAAAGAGCAGTTCAGTTGGTCCCCTGCTGGATACAAGTCGCATTACTCCTTTCAAATGTGCAAGACAGAAACCGAAAGAAAGAAAGTAATTAACAACAGTCAAGGGTTTCAATTAACTTGTGAAGTCAACTGGCCAGCCGGCGCAAAGTTTGAGATTTGCCATAAACAAGAACCTTGGCATCTGATGATGACTAGCTTATCCAGTAGGGAATAGAATACTCAGAAAGGAAGTGTTCGACCTTCCTTTCCCAGCTTTACAATCACATATGCCCCCTCAGATTTCCACCACTATGTAATCAAATGTAAACCTCTCCCTCCTCTACGCTCTAAAGAGTCCCTCTTGACATTACGAGGTCCAGGGCAGGGTCAACGTCAAGGTCAGGAACAACATGACGTGGCAAAAGATGCAGTGAGAGAGAAGCAGCATTGTAGAGGGTATAGAAAGTGGGATAAAGCAGCTGGCAAGAGTCTAGAGAGGCCAGGAAAATGGCAGCATTGGCAAGAGAAGGCAACATCCGGTGGCAATGGCCACAAGAGGCAAATGGAGAGAAGAGGAAAATGGACAGATGAGGCAAGAGTAGTGTAAGGATAGGAATTGGATGTTACTGATTGATTAGTAATGCCTGACGAGTCCCTATAAATTGGTGTGTGTCGCGTGAGATAATTGAGATGCTGGTTGCCTGTCAAGAAGAACATCACGTCCGGTAGAGCTCCTGTATGCTGCCTCTGTCTGGTCTTAACTTTCATTATAGTTGATGTTCCACTCTCTGAACATGCTGAACGTGTGGAGCACAGCACAGTCCAGCAGCAATGGACACAACAGGAGATAAAGAGCATGGTTTTGCCCTGTCAGATTGCCTCACCACATCCTGAACAAAGCCAACAGACAGACAGTCAGACAAACAAACATACAACATTCAGGGGCTCTAGCTGAGTCAGCTTTCCCAAGAAACACACACACACACACACACACAGAGAAACATTCCCTATTATCTGGTGTCCTATAATGATGCGTTACTCAAGATGAGCTCTGCACAGTGGAGAATGGCAAAAGAGAACGAGGGGATAACAAAACTGGGTAACTCCTTGGCACATCACAGCAGCCCATTCTGAAGGCGGTGGTACATTATAGAGATAAAGAACCTCTCCCAGAATCAGAGTAATTTGTCTCACCAGTTCCCGAGTTCAAGGTTTCGCTCGTCCGATGAGTGTGACTGACATGAGAGACCAGGTTGCAAAAATGTGAATGATTTCTTCTTTGGTTTTGAGTCTGTTTCTCGTCACGGATTCACACCCTTCAAAAAAGTCCAGATACAGAATCAGTCTCAGTCATACCTTGAATACCTTGAAAACACTTGCGTACTGTGTCGGAATCCTCTGTGGAATTGGTAGATAACAGTATTACAGTAGTAATACTGTGCTTTTCATGTACATCTCAAAGTCGCTGTGGGTTCTTTATTTCCCGCTCGAATGCTAGATGCGAGTTTTAAAATCGAGGTCATTATTATGACTTCAGTAACTCTGTCTTTATAATGCAACGGCATATTGCTACAATATGAGGGTGATGATTTTACCAGCCATCCATCTGCATCACCAGCCCCCATTGCATTACCATTATCTGGTATAAGTAATCCCAGGCATGACATTTGATACTGAAGAGCCCTGTGTCTGTATCCGCAGCGTCCAATCACAGCAAAGTAAAAGGGAACATGGGAATATCCCAAAACCAAGAAAAGGCTATTTTACACCAAAGATCAATTTAGTTAAAGTAAAGTCAGAAGTGAACTCCTACTTGTTCACTCTCAGCAAATGCATCATCATAAAATGGCTTTAGATCAAACAGTCCTACATTGCCACATGCCCCAACATCGACTTTCCCCAGACATCTGTGGTATTAATGTTTGTTTACAATAGAAAGTATTCAAATGAGGTGATCCCTGGTTGTCGTAAAGAAACTATGCAAACCTATAGACATTCAAACACCTTAGGGGGAACTTGGCATAGAGCCAACTGCTTAGCTAATGGTCTGGATGTTTATATTACAGAAGCAGACACTATTGCTAGAAACACGAACTGAGTCGTGAGAATTTGTATGATTAAAAATCAACAACTGAGTAATAACAATTTGTTTGATTCAAAAACACAGGAAAGACTACAGGAAAATGTCTGTCCGAACTGTTTTTCTATGTTGCGTATGTTCCAGAAACCGACTGCAGCCCATCAGGGAGGTTGGATGTTTAAGTTGATGAAGTTCTCCATAGGGACAGAGACAGAACAGGGGAAGCATGGCCAACCGTTTTCATCCAACACACAGCTGTTTTTCCTGCTCCCCAGGGCACAGCTCGACAATGCCGTCATGTTTTTGCCTTTGTTTATTTCCCTTCTTTTCACTAGTTTTGGCATCTTCGTCCCTTACCCCTTGAGTCAATGACATTGTCAAAATCATCTGGTTTCGGGCCCAGCCATGCCCAAATAGCAGTCCATAACTCTCAGAAGGGTTATAGATCGAATCATGTAACAGTGGGAGGGTGGAAGGGTGGGCGGGTGATTGTGGGTGTGGGTGGGTTGAGAGGGGTAGGGCGGGATCCCAAGGTCATTATACTGGCCTAAAAAGGCAAAACACACCAACTACACTTTTGGTCAAAATGTAACTGAAGCCACTGCACTTTGGCTTTGTTCCACCGTGTGAATGACTGCAGGTACCCGCTCTGCCATACATAGGCAAAGAGAAGTGACTACGCCAGCAGTGAAACTGAGAAAAATGGCTTTAAAGTTTATTTGCTGTCCAGCCAAATATGTTGTAGGTAGATAAATTATAATGTACTGATGTATCATCTTATTATGAAGTAATGTTTTATGCATATCAACCATGACCACTGATTTGACCCATGATCCCTAAAAGTCGAATAAACGACCATGCAAAGTTAAACAGGAATCAACAAGACATTTGTATCAACACATTAAGATTGGAGATACTGCACTTTGCCTTTGCATTATCCATATAGCTGTTGAAGGTCATACAAAGGCAGGCGGCAGTATCTGCATTTTAGGGATCATGGGTCAAATCAGTGGTCATGGTTGATATGCATAAAACATGACTTCATAATTAGATGATACATCAGTACATTATAATTTATCTACCTACAACATATTTGGCTGGATAGCAAAAAAATACTTCAAAGCCATTTTTCTCAGTTTCACTGTTGGCGTAGTTACAGCGTTTTGCCTTTGTAGGGCAATATAGTTTAATGCTATTGCTCAACAGAGCTTGTGAGCAATGGAAAATGAGTTATCCTCGGTTGAAGTTAAGTGTGTGCTATTAAACTGGTCCCCAAGATACTGCGCTTATGGCAGTCTGACTCTGTGTATCACTGAAAGGGGACTGTATTGTGAAAGGGCCCAGTCAGAAAAAAAGCTGGATGGACTTTTTGAGTATGGTTGAGGTACTTGAATGGTACGTCTATGGCTTTTGGCTCACTCACTTTTGGCATAGCAGCTGTCATACGAATAGAATGATGTCCAATATTAACACACACACACAGAGAAACATACAGCATGTTTTCTCTGAAGTGATTTTTTTTTTTCGGTTGCTGTAGAAGGCAGTGGCGTACTGCAGTTTCACTTTCCAAGCAAAAGCATTTTGAAAATTCCAAAAACAAATATTTTCACATATGAAATTCCCTTAATGTACATTTTAAGCTCAAATAATGGAACAAAATCTTATATATTTTTTTACTACAAAAATAACGATTTCCTGCTGGACAAGGATTGTCCCGACTCTAGAATCTCTGAACTAATTTCCTGCTATTCTACACATTTTGCCATGAGGCTGAGAGAAAATGGTGCCGTTTTAAAGCAAATTTCCTGCAATTCTAAACATTTCTTTCATGGTTTATGACCTCTTCATACGCTATCTGGAGGGACCGACCTCCTGGGGGACCCGAAACTCGTGAGCCCCCGCCTTCCTCAATGGTTCTGGGTATGACTGGCAGATGAGTGAGTGTGATATGAAAACCAATTACTTTTAACCTTTTAAAGTGACTAAAGACTCTTTATTCCCTAGGTATCGTCAGATATCGTCACTACATTTTCAGCACCACATTGCCTCATTGTCTTTCTTTCTTCGAGGCCTTTTGGGAGGCATCGGAGTCTGCTGCTGTCAACTGAACTACCAGAGTCTTAAGTCAATGGCGGAGGGTCTGGATATTCTTCTATAACTCTCAGTTCCACTAGCATGTGAGTGAGGAGGGAAATAGCCATGGGAAACTATTTATAAATAGTACCATTTAAGAGAGATTGAGCTCAATGAAACCCTAATGATGGTATAGCACTGACGTCACTCACAGAGGGAGCACATTCTTTCCAGGCCCTGAAGCCCAGTTTGCAGATTGGTGGACTGGAGCTGTGTGGTGTGGCACCCCTCCACTCAGTTCTCTCCAGTTCTCTGACCATTACAGTGCCTTCAAAAAGTATTCACACCCCTTGACTTTTTCCACATTTTGTTGTGTTACAGTCTGAATTTAGAATGGATTAAATGGAGATTTTGTGTCACTGGGCTACACACAATAACCCATAATGTCAAAGTGGAATTATGTTTTTAGAAATAATAATAATAATGCCATGATTACTGTATATATGTGATAACCTTTGTATGCTTGCAATGTGCAATGATGGAAAAATACTGGGTAATGGGGATGTAATGCTTTAGTTCTCAGGCTGAGAACTAAAGCACCTGCTGATAGTCACGCAGCCTCAAGGCCGAGATAGTAGAGTGAGAAACCACAGTCTAGACACGTTTTTCTCATCTTAGATACTTTGTATCTAATCCAATGCAACAATGTCAAGGAATGATTGACAGTAGGTTGTCCACACCAACTAAGTACTGTATAAAGAGTGTTGTCTCCTGTTTCGCCACATATATATTTTCTATAGACTACTGAGGTACTCTGTATGTGAATCTCTGTCTGCAATTTCATGTTATTACTAAAGAGTTTTATACCAAGGTTCCTGTGTATGTGTCATCTATCTGGAAGACTAATTGTTGAAGGAAACGTACATCACCCCATGCAAAGGACCACCCAACAGGACTCATGCCAAATCTTTTCAGTCTCCTGAAGGGGAATAGGCTTTGTCGTGCTCTATTCACGACTGTCTTGGTGTGTTTGGACCATGATAGTTTGTTGGTGATGTGGACACCAAGGAACTTGAAGCTCTGAACCTGCTCCACTACAGCCCCATTGATGAGAATGGGGGCGTGCTTGGTCCTCCTTTCCCTGTAGTCCACAATAATCTATTTTGTCTTGATCACGTTGAGGGAGAGGTTGTTGTCCTGGCACCACAGGACCAAGTCTCCGACCTCCTCCCTACAGGCTGTCTCATCGTTGTCAGTGATCAGGCCTACCACTGTTGTGTCGTCGGCAAACTTAATGATGGTGTTGGACTCGTACCTGGCCATGCTTTCATGGGTGAACAGGGAGTACAGGAGGGGATTGAGCACACACCCCTGAGGGGCCCCAGTGTTGAGGATCAGTGTGGCAGATGTGTTGTTGCCTACCCTTACCACCTGGGGGCGGCCATCAGGAAGTCCAGGATCCAGTTGCAGAGGGAGGTGTTTGTCCTTGGGTCCTTAGCTTAGTGATGAGCTTTGAGGGCACTATGGTGTTGAACGCTGAGCTGTAGTCAATGAATAGCATTCACACGTAGGTGTTCCTTTTGTCCAGGTGGGAGTGCGGTGTGAAGTGCAATAGAGATTGCATCATCTGTGGATCTGTTGGGGTGGTATGCAAATTGGAGTGGGACTAGGGTTTCTGGGATAATGGTGTTGATGTGAACCATGACCTGCCTTTCAAAGCACTTCATGGCTACAGACATGAGTGCTACGGGTCGGTAGTCATCTAGGCAGGTCACCTTTGAATTCTTGGGCACAGGGACTATGGTGGTCTGCTTGAGACATGTTGGTATTACAGACCCGGACAGGGAGAGGTTGAAAATGTCAGTGAAGACACTTGCCAGTTGGTCAACGCATGCTGACACGTCCTGGTAATCCATCTGGCACCGAGGCCTGGTGAATGTTGACTTGTTTATAGGTCTTACACATATCGGCTACGGAGAGCGTGATCACACAGTCGTCCGGAACAGATCTCATGCATGCTTCAGTGTTGCTTACCTCGAAGCGAGCATAGAAGTAATTTAGCTCGTCTGGTAGGTTCGTGTCACTGGGCAGCTCGCAGCTGTGCTTCCCTTTGTAGTCTGTAATAGCTTGCACGCCGTGCCACATCCAACAAGCATTGGAGCCGGTGTAGTACGAGTCCCACTCCTTGAAAGTGACAGCTCTACCCTTTAGCTCAGTGTGGATGTTGCCTGTAATCTATGGCTTCTGGTTGGGGTATGTACGTACGGTCACTGTGGAGACTACGTCATTGATGCACTTATTGATGAAGCCAGTGACTGATGTGGTGTAATCCTCAATGCCGTTGGAAGAATCCCAGAACATATTTCAGTCTTGCTAGCAAAACAGTCCTGTAGCTTATCATCTGTGTCATCTGACAACTTCTTTATTGACCAAGTCACTGGTACTTCCTGCTTTAGTTTTTCTTGTAAGCAGGAATCAGGAGGATACAACTATGGTCAGATTTGCCAAATGGAGGGCAAGGGAGAGTTTTGTATGTGTCTCTGTGTGTGGAGTAAAGATGGTCTAGAGTTTTTTTCCCCTCTGGTTGCACATTTAACATGCTGGTAGAAATTAGGAAAAAATGATTTAAATTTCCCTGCATTAAAGTCCCCGGCCACTAGGAGCACCACCTCTGGATGTGCGTTTTCCTGTTTGCGTATGTACTTATACAGCTCATTGAGTGCGGACTTAGTGCCAGCATCGGTTTTTGGTGGTAAATAGACAGCTACGAAAAATATATATGAAAGCTCTCTTGGTAAATAGTGTGGTCTACAGCTTATTATGAGATACTCTACCTCAGGCTAGCAAAACCTTGAGACTTCCTTAATATAACATTTTGTGTGCCAGCTGCTGTTAACAAACATACACAGACTGCTACCCCTTGTCTTACCGGAGGCAGCTGTTCTATCTTGCCGATGCAGTGTAAAACCCGCCAGCTGTATTTGATCCATGTAGTCCTTCAGCCACGACTCTGAAACATAAGATATTGCAGTTTTTAATGTCCTGTTGGTAGGATATTCATAATCATAGCTCGTCTACTTTGTTATCCAATGATTGTACGTTGGCTAATAGGACTGATGGTAGAGTCAGATTACCCACTCACCGTCGGATCCTTACAATGCACCCCGACCTACGTCTCCGATACCTCCGTCTCCTTCTCCTGTGAATGACGGTGATGTTGGCCTTGTCGGGTGCCTGAAGTAAATCCTTCTCATCTGACTCTTTAAAGAAAAAATCTTTGTCCAGTACGAGGTGAGTAATCGCTGTCCTGATATCCAGAATCTCTTTTTGGTCAGAGATTGTGGCAGAAACGTTATGTACAAAATAAGTTATAAATAACTTGTTTTAATAATAATAATAATAAAAATATTACAAAACATGCTTCCTGTTTGCAATAAAGCACTACTGTACAATTGCAAAAAATGTGGCAAAGAAATTAACTTTATGTCCTGAATACAAAGCGTTATGTCTGGGGTCAAATCCAACACAACACATCACTGAGTACCACTCTTCATATGGTAGTGGCTGCATCATGTTACGGCTATGATTGTCATTGGCAAGGACTAGGAATTTTTGGGGGATAAAAAGAAACAGAATAGAGCTAAGCACAGGCAAAATCCCAGAGGACAAGTTGGTTCAGTCTGCTTTCAACCCTGTCTGTTTAGCAATGATCAAAAACCAACTTGACAGAGCTTGAAGAATTTTCTAAATAGTCATGTGCAAATATTGTACAATCCAGGTGTGCAAAGTTCTTAGAAACGTACCTAGAAAGACTCTCTGTTGTAATCGCTGCCGAAGGTGATTCTAACAAGTATTGAATCAGGGATGTGAATACTGTACTTATGTAAATTAGATATTTCTGTATTTATTTTTCAAGAATGTTTTCACTTTGTTATTATGGGGTATTGTGTATAGATGGGTGAGATTTTGAATTCAGGCTGTAACTAAATGTGGAATTAAGTCAAGGGGTATGAATACTTTCTGAATGCACTGTAAAACAAATAATTAAAAGGCTGCCAGTAAGTTACTGTAAAAAAAAAGTACAGTACGTTACTGTAAATTCCAGAAAAACTTTGGTTTAACAGTACATTACTGACTGTGATCAAACCTTCCTGACCACCTTTGAAGGTAGTCAGGCACTCATTGTGTCTGGATATCAATCAATTGTAAACAGATCTGGATGGTCAAACCATTTAAATCAATATACCAGCCTCTAAAATCCTTGACAAGTTGCACCATTGATTTATGGCATCAGTAATTGTCTTTAAAATAAATAAATATTATTTTAATTTGCATACAGAGAGGCGCCAGCTAATCTGGTCACAGTGTGTACACAGTGGATGGATAACACACATTTTAATAGAATGTGTAGACGCAACAACCCTTGATCAGATAGTGATTGGATCACAAAACTCACGTTAGCGGATAGTGTAAACAAGGCTGTGTGCATCCTGATCCTGGACCTCAAAGCAAGCTGAGAACGCCAATGTCTGTTATTTGCCTGCATTGGCAGCAAGCGTCAACTGACAGGAAGTCACTTCTACCCAGCGGCACTCATGGGAAATAGAAGAGAGACATTGTGTGACTTTTCCCAGCAAGCAGCTTCCTGCCATTGAAGTGAAAATATGAGTTTCCCAAGAAAAAGCATTTAGCCTAAGCATTTAGCATTACTGACGGGTAGAACTTCTGTTGCATTGTTCTTAGAAATGTGTATTTATTGTCCAGGGATAGAAATAAGAAGAGTTGAAGTTGACATAGTTCATTGCCTTTTGAGTTTATTAATGAATGGCTAGCAGCAGGAGAACACGACACAGAGTGGGTGTGTTATCAGCCAGGGCTTTGGTCTGATGGTAGCTGAGTGTTCTTCTCCCAGTGTGTGTCTAATGTGTAAGTAAACTATAGGGATCACTCTGAGGCCCAGCTGCAGTAGACTGTCAATATGCCTTGTCTTTTTGGTACTCCATCAAATTGCGCTGGAGACCTTCGGAAGAGACATGGCTTCACAGCACATTCTTCTGATAAACAGAGAAATGTCGGGATTTCGAAAATCTGCTGCCAGTGCAGATTTATCTCTGGGTCCAAAGGAAGATAAGGGTAAGAGGAGAGACTTGTAGAAACAAAAACATAAAATGTATGCATTGTCAGTTCAAAACAAAAGGTTGTGTTCAACCCAAAATACAGACAGCCTTTTGACATGGGCAATAAGGGGTAGTCCACACTGCAGAGCAACACTTTAAAACTGAATCAATGCTGCACTCTAGTGGTCATATAATTTAACACGGTAACCCATGATTAGAGTTTTACAAGTGGTAGAACTCTCTTCTCTCACAGGGGTCAGTTTAGTGCTGAAATGGCATAGAGTAGACCTACTCCTTTTTTGAAATAATTGATTGTACTTAACTTTATCCAAATTCAGCTGTGTCCCTTTGGCACTGGGGAGATCATCAAGAGATGAAACTCACTTTTTCCAAAAGTATCATCTACATTTCAGTTTATATGTGGCAGTGACTCTTAACTCGCCAATCTGGTGCTGGCCAGCCCCTGCAGAAAGTCTTCACCCTGGATCTTGTCCAGGTTACAGATTGAAGTCTCTAGTGACCGTTCCGTACGAATGGCTTCTGAAGTTGTTGACGACATTCTGTCCTTGTTACAGCTCATGTATGCCACCTGGGAGAGACAAGGAGTCAGCAATATAACACACAACAAATAGTCAAGGGGAAAAAAGTAGGACATCATACAATCAAAACCAGAGTTTGTGTTTTATTTTTTTTAATGTATCTTTTCATTTACATTTTTTTTGTTGTTGTATAAAACATTTTTGTCCACTTTAGGCAACAGTTAGCATAAGAGTAATTATCACAGCTTTGAGATGAAGTCCAACCAAAACCTCAGTCCATCTTTTCAGTCACACGCACACACCTCTGCTCTTACACACAGACACATACAAACATAATAATCACATAGTGGGTTGGAGCTCATTTAGTGCAGTGGTCCCAAACCTAAATCTACTCATAGGGAAGCCAAAGACGAGGACTCAACAATAGGCAGCTTTTTAGTTTCACTCACCAATTACTTAGAAGCTGGAACTGTGTCAAGGTAAGCAATGGTGTCAAATACATCTATTTGATTGAGAAGATCACCACAAGTCTTCAGAATGAATTAGAGCTGGAGACTCCTATTGAATCTTCTAGAAACGGGTGCATGATGACAGCAATGAGTCAGGTTCGAAACCACTGCATTGGTGCAACTCTTAAGCATTATCATATTGCTAACACAACAAATGAAGGCAAAAAGACATATCAGAAACCTCATGCACAGCATCGCATCCTGTGTTAGTTAGGCCCATAATACAGTACATGATACACTGGGCAAGATGGCAGCAAGCTTTAAAATAGATCAGTCAAGCGAGGATGAAGACTGTGGTGCATGATGGGTCGACACACTCACATACATAGGCCAGTAAGAACAGACACAGCACAAAAAATACATTTAAAAGACCAAAATATGTTATAGGATTGCATTTACATATACTGACAACCTATACAATATGTCATTCAAAGCAAGTATCATAATTTGCAGACAGTGTGCTACAGCCATTGCATCCCTGTGTCCAGAGGGCTTAATGTAACGCTTCCCTTCGCCACAGAAATGGTTGGTTTCAATGCCATTTCTGTGGATTTCTGATCAAACTTTCGATCAGAAATGTCCGTGATTCAAAGTCCATCAAGATACATGTAGTCCTTGAAATGATACATTTCTCGTAACTTCAGAAAAAGTTACACATGTTTTAACCTATCACAGCACCTTTTAGGAAATATGACTAATTGTATGCACCCCCCCCACCCCACAACAATCTCAAACACACACAAAGACAATCAAACAACATGCACACACATCCATACACACTCAACAAAAACTAATGCAATTAAGGTTTTGTCATATCCTCTTTACATAATTTAGCAACATCACATCATTATTCTGTCGTTCTGTATTGCTACTTCAAACAGCTTTAGGCTTTCAGTTTCTTTTAAGTCTTCAAATTATATATATATATTTCTTAAATGATGCCGTAATGACTTAAAATAGCTGTGTTTCACAGAGAATCCCCCTGTAGACTCGTGACGTGAAGACTTGACAGACAAAGCAGGTCTATTTTGTCCCTTCAGCATTACATGGTCCACTTCCCATGGACTCTGACCACATGTACGATCATCTGACGTGCTAACTAAAAAACAAAGACCGCTTCCTTTCATTCATTGATTAAACAGAGACCACAGAGACCTCCGTTGTTGCTCAATATCCACAGCATCCCCATTTTTTACAAAGACACGTTGTTAAAAAGAAGTGTCATAACATCAGAAGAGTGTAATGGTCACTATTATAGGGTAAACTTGTCTTTTAATAAATAAACTGTGTTTGCATGAGAGGTCTAAGGTAGGTAGACCCGGAGAGACGCTATTTAGAAAGACGAACCGGTGCAAACCTTCTGATCTTTACAAATGTTTCACCATTTTTCCTCAATGCAACGAGGGGCACATACCACCCAGTTCCTAGACAGACCACAACATGAAGATCAAACAAGCAGCTCTTTCAGCTCTGCCTTTCCCATTTCAAACACTTATACAGTACACCAAAAACAAGTATTTCCAGGATTGTTTGTTAGGTCTATTCTCAGTCGGGAAGGGGGGGGGGGTAGGTATTTACTGCCAGTGGCCCTAATTTGGCTTCAAAGCTTACAGCTAAACAGCTGGACAAAGTGTACCAGACCAGTGTGACATTTACAATGCTAGCCAATTAGTCAAACTTTTTCAACACAACTGGTGTTTATTGTATCACTCAGTATACAACAGAGCACATGTTCTTCCTGACCCCACCTTCTTGTTTTAATCAAGCCACTGGAATCCTATGAATTATTCTGAAATGCTCCCTTGACCAACGTCTCCAAGAGCTAATGTTAACACTCACACCACCACACCGTCTCTTAGTGGTGCCGTGAACTAAAAACAACACTACTTAGTTCTCAGTTACTGAGTTACAGTCCTTTCTTTCGTTAATGCCAACCAGGTAAAGTCCCAAATGGCACCGTATTCCCTACATAGTGCACTACTTTTGACCAGAGTCCTATGGGCCCTGGACAAAAGTAGTGCACTATATAGGGATTAGCGTGCCATTTGGGACAGGTCCCATGATCTCCAGCCCCGTTAGAACGAGAGCATTTCATTGACTTACAACTGAACTGACAGTACTACTGCAGGGGAAAGATCTGGGTGTGCTTTCAGGATGATTTTCCCTCCTTCACTTTATTTTAATGGTCAAGCTCATTTCTTCCAAATAGATTTTTCTAGTAATGACGGTTACTAATATGAATTCTAACCTGTAACATCATAGTCATTGTCTATCCATGTAGTGTAGGCTTTATTCAGCTCAAAATGAAGCTATTGTGCAAAACATTGACAGAGGTGCTAGTACTAAACCTCAGGGGGCAGTGGTGGGTACAACTCTCCTTCTGTGGCCAGGCAGGCCTCCTCCTGACACTGCCCTTCTAAGGAGCTTTGCTGGGGGCTGAATGGTAACTCCTTAGCACCCACGCCATTCTCTGAGCACAGAGCCACCGGGGGCGAAAACTCGCCCTCACCCTGCCCGCAGGTATTACCTCCATGCTCATCCCTCCCTTGCTGCTCTCCTCCCCCTGGTTCTCGCTCTACACACGCCTCCTCCTGCCCAGGCAGAGACTTGTGAAACGTCTCGTTCTCCATGGGACCTATCTGGTAGTAGAGCAGGGAGGAGGCCGGGTCTTTCAGGCCACCACAGGGGTTGTCCCCCTCCCCATCTCCCTCCTGGTTCTCTGTGATGCAGAGCAGGGTAGCCCCAGTGGGGAACGGGCCCTGGAGGAGGGAGATAGGGACCCCCTCCACCCCAACCCCTGTGTCCCCAGGCATCTCCCCCTGCAGGGCCCCAGGCAGAAGGCACAAAGCCTGCTCCCCCAGGCCCCCTGCTCCCCCCCTGCCCCGCTGTGCCTCCTCCTCCTCCTCTTCCTCCCTCATCCTCTCCTGCTCTTCTGCACTTTGCAGGTGGAGCACAGCGGTCTCGTTCTCACGCTCGAGGCAGGCCTGGTCAGTCAGGAGGTCCTGAGCCTCTAGGACCATCTGGATCTCTCTCTCCTCTGTCTCTAACTCAGAGTCCAGGCCATTGGCCCCTGTGGACAGGTCAGGGTCTGGGGAGGGAGGCCTGGTGGAGGAAGGGGAGGCGAGCAGGTCAGACTCTGCATACTGTTCCCCCCCGACCCCTGCCTTCTGCCCCAGCAGCCTCCTCTTCTCCAGGTCCAGCTTCATGATGGTGTGCATGTAGTGTGTTCGCACGCGGAGAGGGTTGAACTCGATGCGGCCTGCCGAGTTCCCACAGCCTTCACGAGAGCAGCCACAGGGAAAAGACATCCTGTCCACCTGGAAAGAGAACAACATTTGAGAAAATATATACAGTCATAAAATATTCAGCAAAGACAGTTTGTCTGTAGGACATTGATTTGCTGTTCATCTTTATACTAATTCTGCCAAATGTACTAGGGCCGGGACGATACCAGTATCGCAATACTCATTAGTATCGTGGCAAGGAAACAAAACATGAAGCGGATGTAACCTCTTTAGGAAAACAGCCCTAATGTTGGAAATATCCAAAGTGGTTTCCAAGCTATAGACACAATATTTTACATACAGCAGGTTTTTAAAGGGCCAAAGATTTCGTGTTTTCATTTTTGCATTGGTAAAAATATTGTGATACTGGTATCATCACAGCCCTAATATGTACTGAGTGCTGAACAGATACAGTACCTCTCAACTCCATAGCCTTCTGTTATAAACTCCTTATCACGCACAAACACAAACACACACAAATGGACAATGACCCTGCTGGGGCAGACTCCCACATAAAACCCACACACATTCTCATGCACACACACACGCATACTGACACAACACAAACACACACACATACATATTACACACACACACACACACACTTTTATACTCATCATTTGCTGCTGCTACTCTGTTCTTTATTTTACTCTTGTTATTATCTATCCTGATGCCTAGTCACTTTACCCTGCCTTCATGTACATATCTACCTCAAATACCTTATTATTATCTATCCTGATGACTAGTCACTTTACCCTGCCTTCATGTACATATCTACCTCAAATACCTTATTATTATCTATCCTGATGCCTAGTCACTTTAGCCTGCCTTCATGTACATATCTACCTCAAATACCTTATTATTATCTATCCTGATGACTAGTCACTTTACCCTGCCTTCATGTACATATCTACCCCAAATACCTTATTATTATCTATCCTGATGACTAGTCACTTTACCCTGCCTTCATGTACATATCTACCTCAAATACCTTATTATTATCTATCCTGATGCCTAGTAACTTTACCCTGCCTTCATGTACATATCTACCTCAAATACCTTATTATTATCTATCCTGATGACTAGTCACTTCATGTACAGTTGAAGTCGGAAGTTTACATAGACTCATGTAGAAGTCATTAAAACTCGTTTTTCAACCACTCCACAAATTTCCTGTTAACAAACTAGAGTTTTGGCAAGTCGGTTAGGACATATACTTTTTTTTCTCCAACAATTGTTTCCAGACAAATTATTTAACTTATAATTCACTGCATCACAATTCCAGTTGGTCAGAAGTTTACAAACACTAAGTTGACTGTGCCTTTAAACAACTTGGAAAATGCAAGAAAATTATGTCATGGCTTTAGAAGCTTCTGATAGGCTAATTGACATAATTTGAGTCAATTGGAGGTGTATCTGTGGATGTATTTCAAGGTCTACCTTCAAACTCAGTGCCTCTTTGCTTGACATCATGGCAAAATCAAAAGAAATCAGCCGAGACCTCATTAATAAAATTGTAGACCTCCACAAGTCTGGTTTATCCTTGGGAGCAATTTCCAAATGCCCGAAGGTACCACATTCATCTGTACAAACAATAGTATGCAAGTATAAACACCACGGGATCACGCAGCCATCATCCCGCTCAGGAAGTGCACACGTTCTGTCTCCTAGAGATGAACGTACTTTGGTGCAAAAAGTGCAAATCAATCCCAGAACAACAACAAAGGACCCTGTGAAGATGCTGGAGGAAACCGGTACAAAAGTATCTATATCCACAGTAAAACGAGTCCTATATCGACATAACCTGAAAGGCCGCTCAGCAAGGAAAAAGCCACTGCTCCAAAACCGCAATAAAAAAAGCCAGACTACGGTTTGCAACTGCACCTGGGGACAAAGATCTTACTTTTTTGAGAAATGTTCTCTGGTCTGATGAAACAAAAATAGAACTGTTCGGCCATAATTACCATTGTTATGTTAGGAGGGAAAAGGGGGAGGCTTGCAAGCCGAAGAACACCATCCCAACCGTGAAGCACGGGGGTGGCAGCATCATGTTGTGCGGGTGCTTTGCTGCAGGAGGGACTGGTGCACTTCACAAAATAGATGGCATCACGAGGAGGGAAAATTATGTGGATATATTGAAGCAACATCTCAAGACATCAGTCAGGAAGTTAAAGCTCGGTCGCAAATGGATCTTCCAAATGGACAATGACCCCAAGCATACTTCCAAAGTTGTGGCAAAATGGCTTAAGGACAACAAAGTCAAGGTATTGGAGTGGCCATCACAAAGCCCTGACCTCAATCCCATAGAGAATTTGTGGGCAGAACTGAACAAGTGTGTGAGAGCAAAGAGGCCTACAAACCTGACTCAGTTACACCAGCTCAGTCAGGAGGAATGGGCCAAAAATCACCCAACTTATTGTGGGAAGCTTGTGGAACGCTACCCGAAACGTTTGACCCAAGTTAAACAATTTAAAGGCAATGCAACCAAATACTAATAAAGGTGAAGTGTAAACGTGTGATGTGATGACAGAAATAAAAGCTGATTCTCTCTACTATTATTCTGACATTTCACATTCTTAAAATAAAGTGGTGATCTTAACTGACCTAACTGACCTTAACTGACCTTTTTACTATGATTAAATGTCAGGAATTGTGAAAAACTGAGTTAAATTGTATTTGGCTAAGGTGTATGTAAACTTCCGACTTCATTTGTATATAGTTCCATATGTATATAGTTCCATATTTTATTTTATTCCTCATGTGTTACTGTTTTATTTATTAAACTCTGCATCGTTGGGAAGGACTTGTAAGCAAGTATTTCATTTGACTTAACACACCTGGCACTTGATGCCAGCCTGGCTGCAGCCACAGTGACGGGGGTCACAGTAGAAACGGCAGTCACAGCCACACTCCTCCCTGGACAGCCTGATGGTCCGTAGCTCAGCCTTCTCCCGGGCATCTATACGGGCGATACCGGAGGCCCTGAGCAGTGCCCGACGCCGCTTTGTGGGAAGCGGCTGCAGGAAGAAGCAGTCGTCCACCTCCACACCCTCTACATCCAAGTCGTCGTCTGACACGTCCTCCAGGGTCAGCAGGTCAGCCTGGGCACACTGCACCGTACCGTTACGCGTCAGCTAGAGAGGGGGTGGAAGTTATGCATATATGTATTTAAACCTCGGGAGGTCCTGAAATTAAAACCATACACTTTCAGGTCTCTCAGAACGACCAATGCTTGACCTCACCTTTATCTTGCGAGCGTTGAGCTTCTCCTGGCGGAGGTGTTGGCGCAGGGCGTGGCGGTGACTGGTCTCCTGCTCGCGGACAAACTCTCCCAGTGTGTATCGGCGGATGGAGCAGTGGTGGCGTGCCATGCCTAGGGAGCTGCCTCCCTGGCTGGGCACACTGGTAAAGCCCTGCCGCCTGGGGAAGTAGTACACCGTCACCACATCGAACCGCACCCGCTTCCGGCCTGGAGAGGGCTTGTGCCGTCTTAGGATGGAGGTTGCTGGAGAGGGCGGAGGGAGGTGGAGAAAAGAGGGGTAAGAATGGGTGAACAGTTTCCATAGACTGGTTATTACCACAGATAGTATAAGGGTTATTACAGAGTAACAATCCATCATACACTTTAATGCCAAGCCTATTTTTAGACAGACTTGAAATGATCCTTTTACTTCACGAACGATCTGCCTAGAGTAGTCATGCATCAGTCTAATTGGTAAGAAACTTAGTCGACAAGTAATGCTGGTTGTACCGTACACACTTAAAAATAAGGCTGCAAGTTGGAACCAAATAAGGCAGAGTGATCTGAAGAACCAAAATGGTACGGTTCTTTGAAGAACCATACAAAAATTCCAAACCAGAAATGTTTTGGCCCTCCAGCACAAGAATTGAAATGCCCTGCCGTGAGGTTTTAAGCCTTATTTGCATATTTCCCAGGGTTCCTTTCGAGATAATTTTACCAGTACCACCCATGACCATGCTTGCTAGTGACAGAGACATGGTTATTGCATTCATTCATTTTTCAGTCGTGTGGCCTTCACCAATTGAGATCTAAGTGTGTTGGCATAATATTTTTAGACAATACAATAAATATTTCATAAGGTCTTCTTTTGAGGGCCTAGTTATAAGCTAATATAGTGTCCTGAAACTTGTAGTTTACAGGCCACATCAGGCCTGCATGTCACATTATGCTGGCTTTCAAAGTGATGTGTAATTCCTATTGGAATCCAGCCAGAGTGGGGATATCCAACATTTGGAATTTTAATTCATCCGCAACCTGCATTCAGAACCACTGCCACGGTTGGGAAGACTAATGCTGCATTTAGACGAGGGAGGCAAAAACTGTCAAACAAGTCAGCATATCAGGACAAGCAATACTGTTACGGCAAAAGCAAGCCAGCACGACTGCATGTGTTGCTATGGTGATTTCAGTAAACAAACAGTGCAAATCAACATTCCGTAGACGGCAAAGGTGAAATAGTTTAACTCTGGCGGAAAGTCCCGTCTACCTTGGCCGCTGATGTCATTCACCGCCAGCCTCAACAGCATTTTACCGTTGTGATCTCATTGAAAACAATGACATCCGGCTTGCCGTCTAGCGTCTACCTCGTACCATCTAAACACAGCATAAGATACAATGTGAGACTACCTTCAACATCTAAACTGGAACAACCATTTCAATAACGGTAGCAATAAGTCCAAGTAACAGATTGGAATAGTTTAGAAAATGTATGTCATTTATATTTGAGTAGCATAAGCTTAATTAATCAATTAACCATAAACAATAAAAAATAAAAAAAAACTTGCATTAGAGCATGCTGAGAAATATGATACTGAAGTTTGTGGTTTTGGTTCAACTCTGGTTATTAACACCAACACTGGAGTTATTTTACACCACCAAGTGTTAATTTAACTCTTGACTCAACACTAGAAATTGTACAATTAAATATCAACACTAGTTAACAATGGACAAGTTGCTGTGTGCTATGGAAAGGGACACATCTGCAGGCTTCCAAACACTTCAAGAACCATTTAGAATTCTGAAGGTTCTTGAATAACTCAAAGGTTCTTTATCGGGCAAGAGTTCTCCAAGGAACCTGAAGAGCTGAGGAAGAACCATTTGAGAACCATTTTTCAGTGTAGCATAGCCCTTACGTGTGAGTGCAGTGCTGGAGGGGGGGTTGAGGCTATCACAGCTGTCAGCACTGTCACTGCTGGAGATTTCATCGTCAGAGTCCTTTGGTGTAGAGTAGGGAGAGCCACTGTCCACCTCCTCAAATCTTCGCTTGAGGCTGAGAGACGAAACTGCCTCCATGGAAACTTGATGTCTGAAGGTGGAGAAACAGACAAATGATGTTCAGAGACAGACAGATAGATGGTAGGCGGCCCTCACAGACAGAGATAGAGTATCAGCCTTGCACATATGCGTAGGTACACAATTGGAATGAATGAATGAATACAATATTGAAGGCCATGGAGGCATATCTAGACATTTTACACCAAAATGAACTTTCATCAGGCCAAGGCATGAGAATAAGACACAGCAGACGTAGTAATGACACATTTATCCTATGGGCCCATCTGAATAACAAAATAGTATATTATTCAACTGTAACTGTTTATAAACATCTATTAATTAAATCCTATCTGGATCAATTCCCGATACCACACCGAGGTGACATCAGCTTTTTGCTATAGCCTCACTCTCCTTTCATCTGTATTCCTAACCCATCACTCCCTCTCTTTCTGTCTCGCATGAAAATCCTGCTCCAAAATCATCGAGTCTGGGAAACGTCACCATGGCAACTAGGAAAGCAGCCAGGGGTTTATATGAATGGCTTAGAAAAAAAAAACTGTTCTGTAGATAGATAGCCTTATGTCCCTTTAGCTTTTCCTTTAAAAACAAAGCACAGGACCCTTCAATAGCACGGAATTTGGATGCCAGAGACAGGTCACTCCAGCAACACCAGAGGGTCAAATAAGGGCCATGCTGAGACTTTTGAATAGACTCCCTCTCTATACCCCCGTGTAGGCCTACTGTAAGCCATATGTGTGCCCCTTCATGGTTTCAATGATCTTCACATCCACATAAATAGCCTCCCCAGCCCTCTGCACCTCTCTGATTCAGAGGGGTTGGGTTAAATGCAGAAGACACATTTCAGTTAAAAGCACTCAGTTGTACAATTGACTAGGTATCTCCCTTTCCCTTTCCATCCCATGAAGTGAAACCAACCCTCAGAATTCAAATGTGATCGTATAGCCCTATGGAAAATGAGGGACTGCAACTTATTGCTTCTCTGTTGAAGTTTCACTAGAATATAGCCTATTGATTATTACTATAGAGATTGCATTGCAAGTAAATGTGTCTCCATTGTTTTCTTTTACAGAGGAAAAGTATAATGCACGTTATGTATGATCCTTATTACAGAATGACCTTTCAGGGGGCAGCAACAATCCCCTACACAAAACATAGTGGAGTTATCGCAGAAAGTCCCTAAATGTCACAATGTCGACTGATATGATTACAAGTATGCAGGTTCATCATGTGACTGTCCACAACCAAGAGGCCCAGACAGCCAAAATCAGTTAATGATTAGACTATTACATACAAAGGATAATGTATCAGGCCTTGGTTCTCATTCTGTGAGCTGGTAGGCTTTGTAGAATACAAAATCTGTTACATTTCTATATTCTCCAGCAAAGCATTAGACATTACAAATGTCTATCAGAAGAACTCAATGAAACACATTCCATGACGATGACCTAATTTAGTTGAAACAAATTAGAGAAGCCAGTATCCTATACTACGTTATTAGAATTGCAATACTTTACATAGGTTAGACTCAATAGTATACATTTACAATAAAGGAGGACAATACTGTATGACAATCAGAGGAGCTCCGACAGTCCTAAAACTACGCACAGTGTAGGATATTTGCTGATAATAAACCGTTCAACGACCGAGTGCCTCAAACGGCCGCAAACGACAACAAACTAGATTTCGTGAAAGGACGATCGAATGACTGGGTGCAGTAGGAAATAATGTAAATCTAACTGCCAGACACAGGAGCCTCGACTGGTCCCGTCTCTCCAGCATACCATGTCACCCCTTGGCAATGGCAAACTGCCATGTAAAACGTTAATAAACCCCCAAGTGCCCCTTACCTTCGGCAGAAAAGGACCCTCTTCTCCCGATCAAAACGCTGAACGTTCCTTTTATTCACCGAGGATTGTTCTTGGATCTTGAAACGCCCTATTTAGATTTTTCCCCAGACAGTTTTAGCTTCTCTCTAGTTGTAGGCTAAAGCTTTCTACAGTAAAACGAATTGTTACTTTATTCAGTAGGAATACTTATTTATGTGATAGTCAGCCTACTAATGCAGAAATAGTGTAACGAACTAACTGACTACATAAAGGACATTTATTTTATGGTCGCTTCCAGGAGTGCATGTTCCATTTAACTTTGACGTAGCAATCCTAAAGCCGGGGCAGGCGGTGGGAAAGAAGGACGTCAAACAGTTTGGTTGAAATTTATTAGGCTACTGACATTATCCGTTTCTTTTAAGATGTTACAATTTGAGATAACTGCTGGATGACTTATCTTCCTGGTTTGAGCCTTTCAATGCTTGCATTGGAAGAGCAATCCGCTGACATCTGTTTCGTTTATCCTTTCTTTGGAATGGTGGTTTCAATCGGATCGATGCAGTATAATGACCGTTAAGTTCTTCGCCTTGTTTGGTACAGTAATGTCAAAATGTTACGGAATTTTTGCCAGATTGACGTCCTCCTTTTCCTCGTCTCTGCCCCGGTTTGTTACAAAGTAACAATAGAGTAAGGAATGCTACAGTGTAACCGTATACTCATTGTGACATCACAAACGTACTATGCGCCACGTATGCTGGGAACTGTAGTCATAATAAGCTCTTTGTCCATTCTCTGCGATCATTCATTCCAGAATTCCAATTTTGTAATAAGCAATACACAATATCACGAATGACTTGATTTTTAAATCATAGTTTGAAATATATGCCTTATACTTCACACCTTCCTCTCACGGTTCCCTCATATCAAAAAGGCAAAATTGCCATAGCAAACTATTTTATCAAATGTAGAAAATACAATGAATACGAGTATTTCTGACATGGGGTTATCATTAACCAGCTATTGTGTCCAACAAGGAGTCCAAACTCATTTAGTATATATATATACATATATATATTTGGCCAATATGAATCTGCCTTTGAATCTTGCCATCCATTTTTAGACTTTGTTTAATTTAACCATTGTTTATTGAAGAATATAGGCTACTGGTAACTTCTAGATGCCTCATAAGCTATGCTCAACTGTCTTTCTCCATCAGAACCAAAAGTAAGCTGTTTAACACATTTGTAAATAAAGTGAATGTTAAACACTGTAGATCATTATATCATAGATGGTCAGTCCCTGTATGCAAAGCACAGTCCATGACCTTGAGAGTGGTTACATTTCTCCAGCCCCATCCCTCAGCTGTTTACCAACTCCGTCATTTATTGTCGTAAACATTACGTAAATCGAGCATCTGACCAAATTATGTAAGATTTTTTTATTTATTTCACCTTTATTTAACCAGGTAGGCTAGTTGAGAACAAGTTCTCATTTACAACTGCGACCTGGTAGTTCTGGGTTAACCAAGATGACCAAATCAGTGGCGGGGAGGCTAAAACATTTTCTCAATGGTGCCCATCCAAAACGAGGCAGAGAAAAATACAAAACAGGCAATGTATGGTAAGTAGTTTAATCGTTCTGATGACTTGGATGAGGGGCAAAGGTGGGCAACATCTAGCGTTCAGTAGAACCTTATTGAATGGGAACCAACTCTAGCTTTCCAAATGCAGATTTGGTATACCCTAAACAACCCACTACTATATATTAATACTTGATAGTGGTAATATCCCAAAACAATGTAGACTGCTTCTCTTTAAACAAGGTAGAACAAGTCTGTTTACACATTTATAAAAACAGTCAAATTAAAACATGATTCAAAATTCACACTTTTAAAACAACCATCTACTACAAAAAAAAGTTAACAAATTGTCCAAAACCAACTTAATGACACTGTAAAGTGATACAGTATAACGGTATATAGGGTATATAGGGATAGCGGGCAAGACCGACTAGTAGGTTGCTGGTGTTGCCACCTTTTGTGGTCAATAAAGAAAGTGATATCAATCAGTTTAATGAATAAGGGGGAGGCATGAACAGAACAGTATACTGACACTGTCTTGACAGTGATTAAAGCCTAGAAAAGTTGTACAGATGGACGACACAAATACAACTTGACAGATGCAGGCTTTCAGGAGCACAGCGCTCACTGGGAGAACAGAGGGGATCTCATATATGCTGCAGGTGTCCCTTTCATTTTCCATTATGACATCACTTCCGGTTGAGATTTTAGGTTGAAGACATTACATTGTCCTAAACTGGATAATTCCAAATAAACAAATTCATGGGACCAGCGCCGCTGTTGGATTCCACAGGATTAGCATCGAAAACATGACCAGCGGTCAGGAAATCCAAGTAATAAAATGGCTGTAGATCCTTTGAAAAACAGTTATGCTATGTGCTTGCTGAATAAATTCTCTACAATTGTTTTTATTTTTACACTTTTTGTACTGCTTCCAGTCATTTTCGTTCACATTGCTGGTCCCGTGGTCTAGAATGCTTCCGCATTTATGCAAAGAATTATGGGATATTAGAACCCTTTAGTATCTTTAACCTAGTTAAGATTTTATATCCTGTGCAAGCTTTGTTGTCGTAGCTACTTAACCATGACCACGGTGCTCACAAAACGACTCCTTGATGTCCAGCAGCCTAGTAGGAGGAGATGGAGACCGAAGACCATAAGCACTCTGCATCTCTTGTTGTGTATCCCTTTCCATGCAAGACTGGATTCTAAAGACAAGACAGCAAAGTCGTTGATTCTGAAGCAGTGACAGGGTGTCTTCCATTCTCTTTTTCAAACACATGAGCAACAAAGCAGGAAAATGCAACCATTTAAAAAGTGTTTTTAGCATGGGAGGAGACTGTAGAGTTGCATCGATATGGCAGCTCAAATAGTGTCACTCCTTTCAAATAAGACAATAAGGTATCGAGGATGGGCAAGGTGCTTCAGTCAGAATGTTCCCCCGTAGCGAGCAGCCTCTAGAGAATCGTTGAACGAAACGATCGGGTCATCTTCAGCATGGTCCAGGTACATCAGGGGCTAAGGCTGTAGAGGGGCTAGCAGGGTTGGGTGTCAGGAGAGAGCGGGGGCTAGACAATCCCCCAGACAGTTTTCATTTCAGGATGATGTGGTAGCCATCGTTCGTCTCGGCTGAGGATTTAAAAAAACAGCGCCTATATCACGAAGGATGATTTTACAAGCGTAACTACCACAGACACTTCTCCACCCTCCAATATTTGTGGTAAAAGAAAACAACTGGATGACACTCACCTTTCATTGTATCCAAAACAAAACCTCCTTCATCCTGGAAGTTTTGAATCATCTGTGAGAAACGAGAGATTTCGTCTTAGAGGCCAATAACGTTGTATACATTAGGACAGCCTTAAGGCAGACTGAGCCAGAGACGAAGGCTGCGTCTAAAATCAGACCCTATTGTGTAGCGCACCCCTTTTGGGAATAGGGTGCCTTTTCGGGACAACACAAAAGGTAGACTAAAGACAGCCTTACCTCGTCACTGACCAGGACATGTATACCAGTGGGTCCCTGTTTAAAGATCTGACTGATCTGTCTGGGTGAGATGTTGAAGAGCTGAGCAATCTTCTCTGTCAGCTCAACTGCTGTCAAGTCCTCCAAGTAGATGGCATGGTACACTGCAGAAGACAACAGACGTGTACAGGAAAACATCATCAATCACTGTCTTAGCACCTTGCCCCCCAATCCATGTGTAAATATTGGACTATAAATAGTGCCTTCCTGTATTAAAACTTACACTAAAATGTTTATTCTATTCTACTGCCATTTACTTTATGTTCCTATTCTTATAATATTTCTTATTGTTGTTGCATTGTCGAGAAGGAACCTGCAAGTAAGCATTTCGTTGGACGGTGTATACCATGTGTATCCTGTACATACCACTAATAAAACATGAAACAGTGTGGTATGCCGTAACAAACAGAGCTATCATTATGCCATATGATGCATTGCACCACCATCAGCAAGTAGGTAAGCATGAGTTATGAATGGTTTATACACTGAGTATACAAAACATTAAGAACACCTGCTCTTTCCATTACAGGCTAACCAGGTGAATCCAGGCGAATGCTATGATCCCTTATTGATGTACACTTCAAAAATCAGTGTAGATGAAGGGGAGAAGACAGGTTAAAGAAGGATTTTTAAGCCTTGAGACATGGATGTTGTATGTGTACCATTCAGAGGGTGAATGGGCAAGACAAAATATTTAAGTGCCTTTGAACGGGGTATGGTAGGTGCCAGGCACACCAGTTTGTGTCAAGAACTGCAACACTGCTGGGTTTTTCACACTCAGTTTCCCATGTGTGTATCAAGTAAGGTCTACCCCCCCCAAAGAACATCCAGCCAACTTGACAACTGTGGGAAGCATTGGAGTCAACATGGGCCAGCATCCCTGTGGAACGCTTTCGATACCTTGTAGAGTCTATGCCCTGAAGAATTGAGGCTGTTCTAAAGGCAAAGGGGGGGAGCAACTCAATATTAAGGTGTTTTTAATATTTGGTATACTCAGAGTAGAACACACACACACAGACACACCCATACCGAAAAAAGTACTGCTAGCTGCGTCTCCGTTGTCGTGTTTCTGCTGCTGTTCCCGAGCCTGCTGGGATTCCTGGCACACATACACCGTCAGCCTGGGACGTACCACCCTGCACACACACCGAAATAAGCTGACAAACTTCTCACTTAAAAAAAAAAAAAGGTGATAAAATTCAATAGGCATTTGAATGCTGCAATATGGAAGTAGTGATAAGACAGAAGACTAACCGTCCCTTCAACGCGTTGAAGAGCCTAATACCATCTGCTGGCCCACATATTTGAATGACATCTTCCCTGGCCAGCTTCAACAGATCAGCTCCTGGAACAAATCAGCCTACTTTTAGACTGACTTCCACAACATGACAATGTTGAGAATATAAATTCACTGCAATAAATTATATATATATATATATATATATATATCTTCTTACCTGAGAAATTAGTGAAGAGCCGACAGAACGGTGAAAAGCGGTTTCTATGGAGCCACTGCTGTGCATCCTGTGGTGTTGCCGCGGGTAACAGGTTCTGTTTGTTCCAAAAGAGAGACACAGGTGGAGCAAACGCAATCCAAATGTTAATTCTCTTGTGGATTGTACACCTTTAAAAACAATCAATTCCACTGTAAGGTCAGATGTATACAGCCAGGTATGAGCAGTTTATCTGAGCTAACCCATCCCAGAACATGCTACATGGAGGAATACAGACCCATTTCAAATTTAGAGGAGATTCAAATTGTGTTCTAAGAGGTTTACAGTACACACAAAAATTACCGTAGACCACGGTAGCAGTCATCCACATCTGCACACATAAATTAATTGTTTTGGTCTTGGTTGTTCTACACATATGCAAACATTTATGCTGGGAGCCTGGTCAGAGAAGACAAGTAACTGCCAAAATACAGGAAACATGAGTAAATGAGGGATAGAAAGTATATTGAAAGCAGAACCTTCTACATAGGTGTGGTTCCTGAGTTAATTATGCAATTAACATCCCATCATGCTTAGGGTGATGTATAAAAAAATGCCCAGATGTCCATTATTTTGGCTACCATGTCTAGAAGAAGAGATCTCACTTTGAAAGAGGGGTCTCAAAGGAACATAAGGGGTTTAAAGGGTGTGTGTGTGTGTGTGTGTGTGCGCGCATCTCAGTCACCAGATCTCAACCCAATTGAACACTTATGAGAGATTCAGGAGCGGCGCCCGAGACAGCGTTTTCCACCACCATCAACGAAACGATGAAATTTCCCTCCAATAGAGTTCCAGACACTTGTAGAAACTATGCCAAGCTGCATTGAAGCTGTTCTGGCTTGTGGTGGCCTAACAGCCTATTCAGACACTATGTTCGCATTTCCTTCATTTTGACTGTTACCTGTATCCACTTTTGCTTTGAAAGCCAAAAAACGACATTCAAACTAGAAACCATCAAATAAATTAATCTATACCTGATGGATGCTTTCACCGTCTCTTGTAAGTAGATGGGATGGCAACTGTAAAGCAGAATGTCTCAATTTTAAAATGATCGTCATATTTCAAAACCTCCCTAATCCCCCAAAAACTTTGCTCATGTATTTCTGTCTAAAAATGGGGGTAAAACACAAGTGATAGTTTGACAGTGAAAACAGCAACGTTGTCAAAATACAGTGTATTCAGAAAGTATTCAGACCCCTTACAGCTTTACTCTAAAAAGAAAATTCACACACACAATACCCCATAATGACAAAGCGAAAAACTGGTTTTTAGAAATATTTGCAAATTTAAAAGCAAAACTGAAATACCTTATTTGCATAGACCACCAGTCAAAATTTGACACACCTCATTCCAGGGTTTCTTTATTTGTACTATTTTCTATATTATAGAATAGTGAATACATCAAAACTATGAAATAACATATATGGAATCATGTAGTAACCAAAAACAAAGTGTTAAACAAATCCAAATATATTTTATATTTGAGATTCTTCAAAGTAGCCACCCTTTGCCTTGACAGCTTTGCACACTCTTGGCATTCTCTCAACCAGCTTCACATGGAATGCTTTACCAACAGTCTTGAAGGAGTTCCCACATAGTGTGTAGATTGTTGAGGGATTTTTCTTTTTTTTAACAAGGCTGTAACGTAACAAAATGTGGAAAAAGTGAAGGGGTCTGAATACTTTCCAAATGCACTTTACATCCTATTGCTATATACACACTCGGCGCAGCATTTATTTCAAAACTAGTTTGAAATGCAATGGTTACATGACTATTACGTACATCATGTAGAAGCATTGTAATAAATGCTGGAACAAGTATTGGGAGTATTACAGCAGGCTGGTTCCAGATCTGTTTGTGCTCTGGCCAACTCTATTGCCAATGATTGGCATGACAATGAGTGACAAGGAGGTTACATGATGGCACAAACAGACTGGCACTCAGGCATTCCACACAAATTGCACTTTTTTTTCTTCATGTAAAACATTCAAGCAGGCCTTAGGGAGAGTTAAGGCAGATGTTGCTGCCTACAAATGACTACAAACTACCCAAAACAACTGGATACATACTTATCATTATCAGACGGCAAGTAATAGGGTTAATAAGTGCAATCAATCGTTTAAAGATATATTATCAGTGAATATTGCACATTCTGTTGGAGTCGGTCTAAACCGTGAAGTCTGCATCTTAAATCAGAGTCAGACATTTAGAAAATGTTGGAAACTTACAATTGTATCAGTCAGACAGCTTTCAATCTATATTGGATAATAATGCAGGAGAAAGAAGGGAGAAAAGGTGTACACACCCTTTATAAAACTGAACTGACAGGTGCACGGACATGGCTATCTAGGCTCATTTCAAGGTCTGTTTCCATCCATCAACCACATTAAATCCTTGGGGATGCACGTGATACAACAGATTCTTTATGGAGGACAGTCTACTTCAGTAGTTAAACTGTTGCTTTGATGGACCCAAAAACAAAGGGCATGTTCTACCCATATATTAATAACTGACTTGGTTCTATGTATGCATTAATGGGAAAACAAAGGGAGTCACAAGAGAAGAACAATTCAATATAAGCACTGCACTAATTCAATGTACGCACAAATTAATACAACTGTTGAAAGCAAAGGGACGTATCCACGTTTATTTAATTTTTTTCCATTACATTTCTCATTCTGCAGGTTCTTATAAAATTAGTCAGGTATTCTAAACCAAATCTGAGATTTATCAATGCATAGCCTTTGCTTTTCCCAACTGTTGCAAATCATTTCCAGACAGAAAACCATTTCAGCAAAGTACAAAACAGTTGTCATATTCATTATTTTGGTAAATATGTTCGACTACATGCAAATGTGATCAATGGAGATCGGGTTAAAAAAAAAACTGACATCTATCATGTGAAAATAAGATGTAAAGTCGTGCTGCTTTGAAAATCAAATAACGTACTGATTGCAAAGTTACATAGCCAGTCTCCTCAGCCTCAGACATTATTCTTACACTTCAGTTTAAATAGCCCACTACCAACAATTTCCTACAGTGTTTCACTAGTGCTGCTGCCAAAAGCAAAAGGCAAAATGTGAACTTAAAGCATGACCACAATGTGCCAACTTCAGTTATGTGAAAAAATCTGGCCTTTAAACATGTACAGTGGGGCAAAAAAGTATTGTCAGCCACCAATTGTGCAAGTTCTGCCACTTAAAAAGATGAGGCCTGTAATTTTCACACACTGTTGCTGGTATTTTGGCCCATTCCTCCATGCAGATCTCCTCTAGAGCAGTGATGTTTTGGGGCTGTTGGTGGGCAACATGGGACTTTCAACTCCCTCCAAAGATTTTCTATGGGGTTGAGATCTGGAGACTGGCTAGGCCACTCCAGGACCTTGAAATGCTTCTTACGAAGCCACTCCTTCGTTGCCCGGGCGGTGTGTTTGGGATCATTGTCATGCTGAAAGACCCAGCCACGTTTCATCTTCAATGCCCTTGCTGATTGGAAGGAGGTTTTCACTCAAAATCTCACGATACATGACCCCATTCATTCTTTCCTTTACACGGATCAGTCGTCCTGGTCCCTTTGCAGAAAAACAGCCCTAAAGCATGATGATCCCACCCCCATGCTTCACAGTAGGTATGGTGTTCTTTGGACGCAACTCAGCATTCTTTGTCCTCCAAACACGACGAGTTGAGTTTTTACCAAAAAGTTATATTTTGGTTTCATCTGACCATATGACATTCTCCCAATCTTCTTCTGGATCATCCAAATGCTCTCTAGCAAACTTCAGACGGGCCTGGATATGTACTGGCTTAAGCAGGGGGACACGTCTGGCACTGCAGGATTTGAGTCCCTGGCGGCGTAGTGTGTTACTGATGGTAGGCATTGTTACTTTGGTCCCAGCTCTCTGCAGGTCATTCACTAGGTCCCCCCGTGTGGTTCTGGGATTTTTGCTCACTGTTCTTGTGATCATTTTGACCCCACGGGTTGAGATCTTGAGTGGAGCCCCAGATCGAGGGAGATTATCAGTGGTCTTGTATGTTTCTTCCATTTCCTAATAATTGCTCCCACAGTTGATTTCTTCAAACCAAGCTGCTTACCTATTGCAGATTCAGTCTTCCCAGCCTGATGCAGGTCTACAATTTTGTTTCTGGTGTCCTTTGACAGCTCTTTGGTCTTGGCCATAGTGGAGTTTGGAGTGGGACTGTTTGAGGTTGTGGACAGGTGTCTTTTATACTGATTACAAGTTCAAACAGGTGCCATTAATACAGGTAACGAGTGGAGGACAGAGGAGCCTCTTAAAGAAGAAGTTACAGGTCTTGCTTGTTTGTAGGTGACCAAATACATATTTTCCACCATAATTTGCAAATAAATTCATTTTTTTTCTAATTTTGTCTGTCATAGTTGAAGTGTACCTGTGATGAAAATTACAGGCCACTTGCACAATTGGTGGCTGACTAAATACTTTTTTGCCCCACTGTAGATGTGGGGGTTGGTGACATGGGAAGGGATGGTGCAGGAGACTGACCCATAGGTGGGTTTTGGACACACAAAGGGAAGGGACACAGGTACTTACATCTGCTACCTGAACAACTAGCTCTGGCTGGTGACTGGGGGATCCATTGCTGGAGGGACAGAGAAAAGGAACATGAAAAGGTTGAGATGGACATTCTGGGAATAGAAAGAAAATAGACAGACATCCCCAAAGAACAGAGGTATTAGACATTACATTGCATCCCCATATAATATTTTATAAATGTACATATAAAACAAAATAAACCATTTGTAACACAAGCAGTGTGGTTCAGTGCAGGCTGCATGTTTATGTCCTGATGCCTACCCCTCTGCCACTGGAAAACTGTTGTGTGAGCTGTTGAAGCCAGGCGATGGAGAGTTATTTACATAGGTGACCTCTGGCCAGGGAGAGCACTGCAAGAGAACATTTATATTATTCTAGTAGGGAGGGACCTAGGCTCTTTACATAATCCAGCATTCCAGATGCAAGTTATTACTTCATGAAGAAATCCTGTGTACAGAATTATGATATTACTGAGACAAGTAATTAAAAGGATGCATCATTTTGCTCATGTTTCTTCATTCTGACTGCTACCACATCTTCCTCTCCATATCCAACATTTTCCTCCATCCCATTTACTCAACACACTGACTCTAACCTCTGTTAGGATGGTGGTTTCATACGAGGGCTGGTATTTCTCCTTCTCCTGAGGAGCCCTCTTTTCCATCTTCTCTCTGTCGGTCTTCTGCTTCCTGTCTGCACCTTTAGGCTGCCACAGGTGAGGTAAAGTTGTTTATAATGGACAGTACCGTAATCAGGATCAAATGACGTTTTATGGCAACAGTAAATGTCTTTGGTCAGACTTTCTTCTCACCTTGAAGACTTTGACCTGACAGCTGGCAGAATGCAAGTGCTCTGAATACTCTTCGCCATCATTCTCTTTGAAAGTGTCGATCTGGATGCGGAAAGGCACGCCCTTCTCTCCCCCGTGCTTCCGCATCGTGAACTCTGTGCTGATGCAGTGAACCTAAAACAAGGAATCGGCATGCCTATTTGAAAACTGAAGAATTTTGCTAAAGTTGTCATATTAGGACAAAACTATTAGTTTTATTCAGTACAAACATGGTGAGAGCTCTATTTGGCTTGAAAACCCATCTGTTTCCACTCCATTCAGATAGCCTTGGACTGACGTTAGAAGATAAGCTACGACCAGCATTATGAAAACAACCATGTGGTTGTGTTTATCCTGCTACCTGGATAAAAACCGAGGTTCTTTTTGAAGGGTCCCACAGGAACTCCACAGTGTTAAGTTGAGTAGGGTTAGCCCTGGGGTCGACCATGCCAACTGACATGGGGATATCTACAATGGAGCAACACGAGACAAGTTATCAGAAGGATTGTGTGAGCACTCAGTCTTTATGTTATGCAGCCTGTTGTCACCAATAATTTATTTCACTGAAGAAACAACTCAGTGTTATCTGAAACCATGTCAGTGCCACAGCAGCTAACGTCTTAAAAGCAGCACCCTCCTATCCTTCTTCACCCAGAGTAGGCCACCACCCATGACGGACAGACAGTTTACCCAGGTCGAGGATGCGGTCTCCAGGCCTGTTCCAGCGCCAACCCTCCAGCTGCTGGTGCTCTGTGTACTGAAGACGCCGGTCATGGAAGACCACGCGGATGATGCTCTGGGGGCACACAGAAAACGTCACTGAGGAACTAGGAAGTACCTACGTGACTGATAGACCACATGGGACATTCTCATTGGAACAGACCCATGCAATCACTTACTCACAACTCAGGGTTCTTGTTCATCATACCTTCACCATTTTGCCAGTGATTTCTGGGAGTTCACCCAATTTCCGATTGTCAAGCATTCGAATTTCATAAGACTGTCCTGAAATTGAAACAGAATCTTTAGATAGATGTAACACACACAGTGCCTTCAGAAAGTATTCACACCCCTTGAAATCCCACATTTTGTTGTATTACAGCTTAAAATGGATTAAATTGCGATTTTTTTGTCACATCAATGTCAAAGTAGAATTATGTTTAGACATTTTTACAAATTAATTAAAGTGAAAATCTGAAATGTCCTGAGTCAATAAGTATTCGGCCCCTTTGTTATGGCAAGCCTAAATAAGTTCCGGAGTAAAAATGTGCCTAACAAGTCACATAAGTTGCATTGACTCACTCTATGTGCAATAAGTGTTTAACATGATTTTTTTCATGACTACCTCATCTCTGTACCCCATACATACAGATAATTGTAAGGTCTCTCAGTCGAGCAGTGAATTTCAAACACAGATTCAACTACAAAGACCAGGGAGATTGTCCAATGCCTCGCAAAGGGCACTTTTTGGTTAAAAAAAGGAAAAAAGCAGACATTGAATATCCCTTTGAGCATGTTGAAGTTTCACCATCCAAAGTGTATCGACATACCCAGTAACTACAAGGACACAGGCGTCCTTCCTAACTTCGGTCCCAGAGAGGAAGGAAACCGTGCAGGGATTTCATCATGAGACCAATGAGGCCTTTGGAGTAGTTACAGGGTTTTAATGGCTGTGATAGGAGAAAACTGAGGATGGGTCAACATTGTAGTTACTCAACAATACTAATCAAATGACAGAGTGAAAATTAGACTGTACAGAATAAAAACATATTTGCAAGAAGGCCCAAAAGTAAAACTGCAAGCCATGTCAAAATGAACTTTATGTCCTGAGAATCCAACATATCACTCTTTATATTTTCAAGCATGTGGTTGCATCATGTTATGGGTATGCTTGTCATCAGCAAGGACTAGGGACTTTTTTAGGATAAAAATAAACAAAATAGAGCTAAGCACAGGGAAAATCCTAGAGGAAAACCTAGCTGAATGCTTTCCAACACACTGGGAGACAAATTCACCTTTCAGCAGGACAATAACCTAAAACACATGGCTAAATATACATGGGTTTCTTACGAGACAATATTGAATGTTCCTGAGTAGCCTAGTTACAGTTTTGACTTATATTGGCTTGAAAATCTAAAAAATGAAAATGGCTGTCAAGCAATGATTAACAACCAACTTCACAGAGATTGAAGAATTTTTTAAATAATAAAATGTGCAAATATTGTACAATGCAGGTGTGCAAAGCTCTAAGCAACTTACCCACAATGACTACCAGCTGTAATCGCTGCCATAGGTGATTGATTATAACATGTATTGACTTAAGGGGTGTGAACACTTAAGTAAATGTGATATTTCTGTATATAAGTTTCAATGAATGTGCTAACATTTCTAAAAACATGTACTCACTTTGGCATTATGGGGTATTGTGTGTGTAGATGGGTTAGAAAAAAATACATTCAATACATTTTTTATTCAGGCTGTTACAACAAAATGTAGAATAAGTCAAGGGATATGAAAACTGAGGGCACTGAGTGTATGTGTAAGAAAGATATTTATATAAAAACAAAGTCCATATTATTATTTATTTAGGCTGCAATTTCCGAGCCTGGTAACTCTAATGAACTGGTCCTATGCATCAGTGGTAATTCTGGCACTTCCTTTCCTGTGGAGGCCCTAATGAGAGCCAGTTTCATCATAGCGCTTGATGGTTCTTGCAACTTCACTTGAAGAAAATTCGTGAAATTTTACACAGACTGACCAGGTCTTAAAGTAATGATGGAATGTCGTTTCTCTTTGCTCATTTGAGCTGTTCTTGCCATAATATGGACTTGGTCTCTTACCATGTAGGGCTATCTTCTGAATACCCTCCCTACCTTGTCACAAGACAACTGATTAGCCCAAATGCATTAAGAAGGAAAGAAATGTCATAAATTAACAAGGCACACATGTTAATTGAAATGCATTGCAGGTGACAACCTCGTGGAGCTAGTTGAGATAATGCCAAGAGTGTGCAAAGCTGTCATCAAGGCAAAAGGTGGATACTTCGAAGAATCTCAAATATATTTTGATTTGTTTAACCTTTTTTTGTAGAAAATAGTTAAAACAAAGAAAAACCATTGAATGAGTAGATGTGTCCAAACTTTTGACTGGTACTGTATATATAGTGCATTCAGAAAGTATTCAGACCCCTTGACTTTTTCCACATTTTGTTAAGTTACAGCTATTTTCTAAAATGGATTACAAAAAGAAAAATCCTCATCAATCTACCCCATAATGACCAAATGAAAACAGGATTTTAGAAATGTTTGCAAATGTGTTAAATGTACAACAGAAATACCTTATTTACATATGCATTCAGGCTCTTTCATATGAGACTTGAAATTGAGTTCAGGTACATCTGGTTTCAATTGATCATCCTTGAGATGTTTCTACAACTTGGAGTCTGTAGTAAATTCAACTGATTGGACATGATTTGGAAAGGCACACCTGTCTATATAAAGTTCCTCAGTTGACAATGCACGTCAGAGCAAAAACCAAGCCATGAGGTCAAAAGGAATTGTCTGTAGAGCACCGAGACAAGATTGTGTCGAGGCACAGATTTGGGGAAGGGTACCAACAAATTCCTGCAGCATTGAAGGTCCCCAAGAAAGCAGCGGCCTCCATCATTCTTAAATGTAAGGGGTATGGAACCACCAAGACTATTCCTAGAGCTGGACACCCGGGCCAAACTGAGCAATCGGGGGAGAAGGGCCTTTTGCCTTGGTCAGGGAGGTAACCAAGAACCCAATGGTCACTGACAGAGCTCTAGAGTTAATCTGTGGAGATGGGAGTACCTTCCTGAAGGACAACCATCTCTGCAGCACTCCACCAATCAAGCCTTTATGGTAGAGTGGCTACACAGAAGCCACTCCTCAGAAAAAGGCATATGACAGCCTTCTTGGAGTTTGCCAAAAGACATTTAAAGACTCTCAGACCATGAGATATAAGATTCTCTGGTCTGAAGAAACCAAGATTTAACTATTAGGCCTGAATGCCAAGCGACACTTCCGGAAGAAACCTGGCGGCAGCATCGGGACAAGTCTCTGAATGTCGGCCTCCCAAGTGGCGCAGTGGTCTAGACACTACCTCGCAGTGCTAGCTGTGCCACTAGAGATCCTGGTTTGAGTCCAGGCTATGTCGCAGCCGGGAGACCCATGGGGCGGTGCACACTTGGCCCAGTGTCATCCGGGTTAGGGGAGGGTTTGGCCGGCATGGATGTCCTTGTCCCATCGCACTTTAGCAACTCCTGGGGCGGACCAGGCGCAGTGCACGCTGACACAGTCGCCAGGTGTACGGTGTTTCCTACAACACATTGGTGCGGCTGGCTTCCAGGTTAAGCAGGCATTGTGTACAAGAAGCAGTGCGGCTGGCTGGCTTGTGTTTCGGAGGACGCACGGAACTCGACCTTCGCCTCTCCCGAGTCCATACGGGAGTTGCAGCGAAGGGGCAAGACTGAAACTACCAATTGGATACTACGGAATTGGGGAGAGAAAGTGGCAATAAATAAATAAATTAAATTTAAAAAAGTCTGAATGTCCTTGAGTGGCCCTGCCAGAGCCCGGACTTGAACCCGACCGGTCATCTCTGGTGAGACCTGAAAATAGCTGTGCAGCAACGCTCTGTATCCAACCTGACAGAACTTGAGAGGATCTGCAGAGAAGAATGGGAGAAACTCTCCAAATACAGGTGTGCCAAGCTTGTAGCGTCACACCCAAGAAGACTCAGGGCTGTAATCACTGCCAAAGGTGCTTCAACAAAGTACTGAGTAAAGGGTCTGAATACTTATGTTAATGTGATATTTCAGTAGTTTTTTTTATACATTTGCAAAAACTTATAAAAACCCGTTTTTGCTTTTTCATTGTGGGGTATTGTATGTGGATTGATGTGGAAAGAAAACAATTTAAATCCATTTTAAAATGAGGCTGTAAAGTAACAAAATGTGGAAAAAGTCAAGGGGTCTGAGTACTTTACAAATGCACTGTGTATGTATGTATGTATGCACACACACACACACACAAAATGTGTCTATTTCTTTTAAATTGGCATCAAATTCAAAAGAAAAGCATGTAATGTAAAACAGACAGATGCTAACCTTGGTTGAGGTAGGTAAGTGTTTCATCGTGCAGTTTGATAGCAGGTGAGGTAGCTGCACACAGAACATACTGGAAAGGAAGAATCTTGTTCTCACTGTCAGGCGGCAGGTTAGACTCCTCCTGCTTAAAGATGGGGAGGGCCAGCACGTCGCTGGAGAAAGAACCGCAAGACAACATGGTCAATGAACTGGCAAGCCAAGGTCTTTTACCAGCACATGACATTGGCATAGTATCAAGAACTGTCTGAAACAACAACTCAACAGAACTTGTACCTTCAGAATACGAGACAGACTGAAAAGGTAAGCTCAACTCAACTCTTAAAAAAGTTTTCCAAATTAAAAACGTGAGGAAATTCTGTTACCCACCCAATAAATGTAAATTAAATGAATATCACTAGAAGCCACTGGAAAAGAACAAGTGATTTATAACACACTTTCTTCACAGTTCATTAGTTACGATAGTAAAAACTTGTGCAATCAACTACCTTGGTATGCAGCCTGGGTATCTCATCCTCCCTCTCAACATAAGAATTATACTGACAATGAGGCACTTTAGTATTATGTAACAGAACACTTACAATACTAACAAAAGAGCAGTCTGAAAGAGAGGGATGTATCCCTTACACACAAACTGTTCCTGACACAGTAAAAATCCAAATTCTGACAGATTAAGGCCTCCTCTTTTCTGGCATAAGAACAATCCTCAAGAGAGTACTGATGGAAGGTTAGGCCTATGCTAGCCCAATAATGGACTAAAGGAGCCTAACGTTACACCTTATAGTCCAAGGACCTTACATGTTCTGTTTAGAGGCAAATTCGCTCTGGCAGCCAAATGCTCCATCTAAACTTGAATCGAAGCTCAAGTGTAGTACGGTTCTAGAAACACGTAAAAATATATATTTAACTAGGTAAGTCAGTTAAGAACAAATTCTTATTTACAATGACAACCTACCCTGGCCAAACCTGGACAACGCTTGGCCAATTGTGCGACGCCCTTTGGGACTCCCATTCACGGCCAGATGTGATACAGCCTGGATTTGAACCAGGGACTGTAGTGACACCTCTTGCACTGATACATCAAAATAATCAAAATAATTTACACTTACTGTACACTGTTTTAACCAGTTTAAACACTGTTACCGACAGTATGTTACAGTGTCAACATGTTCGTGGTGTCCATTTTCTGTTTACACAATGGTGTGTTGTATTTTTTTTTAAACATTTGATTTATTATTATTCTCATTTCTCCCTGATATGAAAAATACATTCCTTATGTTTCCAAAACAGTCCCGCAAGCAATGCGTGTTAACGTTTAGAGCAAGCGTTGGAGCTTTTAATAAAACTGCCCCAGCCAGAAGATACTATGTAGTTAGCGTCTATGAATGGGCTAACTTGTGAATTACTGGCAAAAAAAATAAAAAATCTGTAAAATCACTATAAAATGGGTGTGTGATGTGTTTAACAAAACACACACAAAAAAAAAACTAAATTGGACACACACACCACCGAAGACTTAAGTATTTTGAGAAGCTGTCCTATCCACCAACACAAATAGTAAGCAAACAGTAAACTATAGCTTGGGAGAGACAATTTAGCAACATTGAGAATAGGATACATTCTAAATGCATTCCATTCTAGAATGGAATATACTGAAAGTAAACAGTAGCCAGATTTAGAAGGCCTTTCCACTTGAGGTATGCGTACCATAACAAACTACTTTACGGCTTCACTATTCATAGGTTCTTTGGCCAACTCTCTCTATGAATTGAAAACACACACTCCTAACATTTAAAGCAGCACCACCCGACACCATGCAAAAGGACAAATTACTAGAGAGCGACGGCCACCGACTCATTATAGGTTAACTGATACCTATTCAAGAGTACGCCCTATCATCTGTAAGTATTTTTTGTATTTCTTTTTTTTCACTGACAGATACTGATTTTCTATGTAAAAGTACAAAGTACTATGTCTTGACATATTAACATTTCAATAGACTTCCAATTATGATTCATACCTCATACTGTACGCCCCAGCTCCAAGCTCTTGTCCAATGCCAGAGAGACTGGCATCAAAGTCTTGGACCAGACCTGATTCAATCACCTCATCAGTGAGTGGCAGCTTCAGAGCCCAAGCCATGACGACGCGTGGATCTGATTGCAGTCGAACTTGTCTCAAATTCTCGATCCCTGGCCACAAAATTCCAAACTGCAAATTTCTTACAGCCTGGTAGATGTCTTTTGCTACCAAACTGGAAGAGAAATGCCATGAAACATACACAGTTCAGTACCAGTGTGAAGACTATTGGTAGGCCTAGCAAACGAATTGACAAGACATTCCAGATTGTATGGACCACAAAATGTCATCACACAGCTGGCAGGTATTGCAGTATCCCACATGAAAGATATTTCAGCTAGAATTACTGGTAAGTTAAATGCTGTGTGTAGTAACTAGCGAATGTACAAAATGAAACGCTTTGCTATATGGCATAATGTTACTATGCTAACTACTTGCTAACTCAGTAACGTAACTAACGTTACCTGGCGAACTTGAATGATTGTGGATGATTGTTTTACCGTTACCTTGCTAACGTTACAACTCAACGTGGTTTCTCGTGTTAATATGAAGTTAAATTATGATAGCACTTCTAGCTAGTACGTAAATAGCTATCGAACTTACCTTTGAAACCAAGTAAGTTGACTAGCTAACCCTGCGACCATTGCATGCCATGTTGCTCCCTCGTTCTCTCCATATTGAGATAACCAACGTTAGCTAACTATCTCCAACATGCGCTACTACTCTTCAGGGAAACAGCGATGTGAACACTGATTATTTGAATATAACGAGAACTAATTTAGTTGTATATGGTAGTTAATTAAATATGCATTAATCGTTATACAAACCTAATAAAAAGTTTGTTTATCTACTCGGCTAGAAAGCTTATTCTTCTTCTATGATATCATGGCGATCCGCAAACAAACGTTTAAGGTGCATGCCGCCACCTACTGTGCTGGTCTGACTAATTCTATATTACAAAGATTTTAAAAAATAATAATAAATAAATAATACAAAATATAATAATAATGAATCCCGACTAACTTCTACCACCCCCCCCATTTTTTTAATAATAAATCAAATCCCTTCCAAGCCCCTCAACCCCTTAAACTGTATCTATACTGAACAAAATTATAAACGCAACAATTTCAATGATTTTACTGAGTTACAGTTCTTATAAGGAAATCAGTCAATTTAAATAAATTCATTAGGCCCTGGATGGGCCTGGAAGGGCATAGGCTCACCCACTTGGGGGCCAGGCCCACCAACTGGGGAGCCAGGCCCAGCCAGTCAGTGAGGTTTTTCCCCTGAAAAGGGCTTTATTACAGACAGAAATACTCTTCAGTTTTATCAGCTGTTGGGGTGGTTGATCTGAGACCATCCCGCAGGTGAGGAAGCCGGATATGGAGGTCCTGGGCTGGCGTGGTTACTCGTGGTCTGCGGTTGTGAGGCCGGTTGGAGGTACAGCCAAATTCTACAAAACGACGTTGGTGGCAGCTTATGGTAGAGAAATGAACGTTAAATTATCTGCCAACTGCTCTGCATGCTATTTGTGGCAGTGGCAGTGTTGTGTGACAAAACTTCACATTTTAGTGGCCTTTTATTGTCCCCAGCACAAGGTGCACCTGTGTAATTATCATGCTTTTTAATCAACTTCTTGATATGCCACATCTGTCAGGTGGATGGATTACCTTGGCAAAGGAGAAACGCTCACTCACAGGGATGTAAACAAATTTGTGCAAAAAAATTTGATCTTTTATTTCAGCTCATGAAACACAGGACCAACACTTTACATGTTGCATTTATATTTTTGTTGAGTGGATCATTGGTTTATATACACATCATTGGCGCTCAAAGACGCCATAATTGGACAGATACAAAGAAGAGTCATCATTCTCTATGGTATTTGTGGCTCTGAAGAGACGGTATATGTGTGAAATATGACATAATCCCTTTGAAAGGCTAGAGCCACAAATCATTTTTACTAGAGGTTAAGGTCTAGAGAAAGGACAAAGGATTGTTCTTGTGTGAGTTAGACCTATTTTTTAAGTCACAAGTGAAGACAATAAAAGACCCAGACAGTGTTCAGTAAGCCTTTATTTGGCAGAGAATGCCCAGATCAGAAATCACATAATAGTCACTCTCGTGACCTCATCTATTCAAATGTATTGCTGGTTCTATACTGCACACCTTATACAACAAGTGTAAATAATATTTGTTATGCCCAACATCAACAAAATGTGTGATATAGTTCAAATCTGAAAACTACACTATTAAACTGTGTTGACATTGGATTTGCATTTGCATTCTGTCATCTCAACATTTTTCATACAAAAGACAATTCACTGGGGAGAATCCTAAAAAAACATTTTAGGTTATAGCTACCTTGGAAATGGCAGTTGTGTAACATAACACATGATTCATATAGCAGTTATTTTCTTCCTCTCTGAAAACATAATATCAATCTTAAAAGGCAATTATGGGGAACAAAAGGATTACACGGTTCAGCATGGCATATCACAGACATAGACAAACATCAGAATATGAATTATATTCATTTGGGACCATAAAGGACTAAATATTGTAGTTTATTCTCATTCGGTCATGTACCATACTGGCTTAAGATAACCTTACAAAATTGATGCTCATTACGCATAGAAGTTTGACCATTAAAAATTGTTAGCATATGTATGTCAAGCAAAACATTATCAACCACTTAAATATGCTGGGTAACCAGTTGCCATTTGCTACATTCTCAAATATGTTGGATAGACCAGACATAAAAACCAATGAAGATTCAACATTTTCTAGAACAAATGTAATACACTTTATTTAGCTTTTGCCAGCCTACAAAGCTGTATCCTTCCATTGCAGTCGACTGCACTCACCTGCCATCAAGGCTTTTCATTAGTTATCTTGTTTGAGATAAGTTATCTCTAAAGTGCAAACAATTACGAGGTTATAGAAAAGAGCAGGGAAGCCATTAGTTCCTTCAATTTTTGTTTGTCCCTAAAATACCACTCCTTTTAGCTAAGAATCCATATTTCATATACATGAATAATAATCATAAAAAATTACAACATATGAATCAATTAATTCACATAGTCATGTTTTATTATTCAATCAATTTGATTTAATTAGATCATTATTTTTGTCATGTAAGTATTCTCAATATACAGTACACGTTCAACCACACGGACACCTGACTCAATTGAGACAGGCAATGTTTTAAACTCTTCACTGTCTGCTGATGGACCATGCTGGGCTGACATCTGTTAACTATTTGAAATAATGTATGTGTGTCTTTATAGATGAACTAATCCAAAATGAGAACCTTCACTATGGTAAACAAAGGGGCATTGCTTTTGGATGCATTTGCTGTTTATGTTTTGGTTGTGTTTCAGATTATTTTATGCCAAATAGAAATGAATGGTAAGTAATGTATTGTTTCATTTTGGAGTAACTGTTATTGTAAATAAGAAAATAATATGTTTCTAAACACTTCTACCATGATTACGGATTAATCCTGAATGAATCGTGAATAATGATGAGTGAGAAAGTTAGACGCACAAATATTGTGCGTACCAGTTCCAAACCTATATTTTTGGTGGCACCCGCATAATGTCAGAACAGATTGATTGGATGTTGTACAACTGTAAGCAAATATCTTTAAAGGCCATTGCTATAAAATTCATAGACAGCCACTTACAAAACGGTATGGTAAGTGTATAAAACCAGGTGTATCAAAATTCTAGCCATTGCTTTACAAATGGCATAATATATCAATAAATGAAACAAGAGGTTGTCAAACTGACAATAGAGGGTGTGTGAACATTAACCCAATCACGTTTCACATGCAATGTCTTTCTTTCACTCCCCCCCACACACACATCAAAACAAAAAGAGATAACTGAGTTTTCTATGTCCATATAGTAAGACTCAGTTCAAGTGTGATTCAGTGTCCTTATCCTTCCCAAAGTCCATATAATTTTTTACTTACTAAGCTTGACTGTGTTACGGTCTTTACAAACCGTTTTTCTTGAGCTGATTATGCTGTCCTTCCAACTTTCCTACTAGTCAACGGCCGCTTACTGCACAGGCTTAAGGCTGAACTTGAAACACATTGATCTTGCTGGTGTTTTTCAGTGTCTGCCGCCTGTTGCAGAACCATACACGGACAACCTCACGGTCGTAGTTGAGCTCCTTAGCGATTTCCGTAATCTCCTGGCCCGTTGGCAGGGCATTCTTCTCAAAGTAGGTGTTGAGCACTTCGATGGCCTGCGGGGTGAAGCTGGTGCGACGCTTGCGTTTCTTGGACGGCTCACCACCCACAAATTCCATCAAATTCTGCTGACCCTTTTGGTTCCATAGCTCTGCTTCGGCCAGCCACCGCTCCAGCACGGGCTTCAGTTTCTGAGCACTCTTGGGTGTAATGTCCAGCTTCTCAAACCTGCCAGAACCAACAACTTAGAAACTAATAACACAGTAGCCTCTGATCAACCAGATTGAACCCCACATCTACTCTTTCAAAAAATACCTGAACCCCAGTTCATCTTTATTTAAGTGTCAGAGCTACTATCCTGTAACATTCCACCTATAGTATCAACACTTTCAAAATATAACCCTTGAAATACAATGTCCATAGCACACCAACGTACACTATTTATCATATTTGATAGAATGGATTTCAGAAACCTCCTACTGTGATGCCTGCAACCACCCCACCCAGTAGACCAGAGGAGTTTACCTGCAGATGGCAGACTGGCTGTAGGCCGGGCCCTCTGTAGCCGTGAGGGCCTGTCCCACTTGTGTCTGCGTCAGCCCCAGGGACAGCCGGCGGATCTTGAAGTTCTTGGCAAACTCTCGAATCTCTTCCAGATTAATGCCCTCCTCATCCGTGCACCCTTGCTGTGGCTCTAAAAATGTGAATAGACAAAGCAGATAGATATTTTTTACAAGTAGGTAGGTCGATATTTCTATGTTTCGAGAGAAGCTGCTGCTGCTTTTTTTTTTTTTTACCTTGGCCAGGTTCACTTGAAAAATATGTAAATGTCAATGTGACTTCCCTGGTTAAATATAGGATTTAATTCATTAAAAATTTTTAAAAAAATGTGAACCACGTACTGCTGACGAGCTGGCCCACGGTGGGTGTGTCTCCACAGGTGATAGGGACTGAGGAGGAGATTGGAGTGACTGTCTTCATTGCAAACGGTTGTGGGGCGATGACCACAGGTGATTGCGTAACAGTTGTTACCTGAGCCTGAGGGGAAATTTCTGTCAGCAATGGATTATTGGTAACATCCAAAAGGCGAAAAAGACTCACCCACATTAAACCAATTTCAACCAACACCACATAACAGCATTTCCAATTTTTCTGAAATTCTGATGGAGCACTCGTAAGGACAAAATTGGTGGAGAGGGGTACCTGGGTGCTGGGCTTTGAGAATGTCACAGGAACATTATGCTTGGGAATAATAGCAGCAGAAGTGGGGACTGTAGCAGGTCCATTTCCTATGGTGGCAATGATCTGGCCCTGGTTGTTCAGAACCAGCTGTGGCTGGACTGTCTGGACCTGCAGGCCTTGAAAGCCCTGGAGATTCAGAGCCTGAGTAGCAGCCCCTCCTGTCAGTGAGGCAGGGTTCAGCATCAGGGGGATGGTTCCAATCACCTGGATGCCATATTTAGAGAATTGTATATATTTATTAGTAACACTATACAAAATAATTTATAAATATTGTATAAGTTCTTTATTAACTGATTATCATAATACTATAAACTTTCAAATAAATACAAGTTTATAAATCTATAATAACAGTCATAACACATTAGTTGAAACTGTGTGATTGTTATTTTGATCCTTGAAAAATAGTGAGCATGTTTGCTTGGTGGTTATGTTTGCACTATAACCCACCTGTCCCTGTGCGTTGGTGATGATCTGGCTGGTGATTCCAGACATGGCACTGGTGATGATGGGAGTGGAAGTGAGGGAGCTGATGAACTGAGGCTGAGCCCCTAGAGACGCAGCACTGATCTGAGAGGAGAGAAACGGAGGCATCCAGAACATATTGTTCTACTATCGATAATGTCATCATTTTGAATACAAGGTACAATATATTCAACAGTGTGGATGAACAACAAGGAAATATTAAACCATCTGCTCAAGTTATACAAACTTTAAAGTAAAAAAACATGGCTTGCTGATCAGCAATCCAAAACACACGTGTAGGTCAGAAAAACAAATACACGCACATCACGTTAACCCTTTACACGCGTACCTGTATACAGGTTGGAAATGGCAGATTTGGGCACTAACAAGCGCCTAAATTATAATGCCGTAGCTGTACAGTAACATGCTATAAATTACGTCAGAGCTCAGGCTCTGCGCTTCACAGCTCTATATGGGTTTTGACAGCCGTTCTGAACTTGAGCACCGCATGCGACAAGAAGTTGCCCCCATCCTACCGCTAATTGGTCAACTTTTACAAATGTTTTGTTGTCCGAGTAAGGGAAATGCTGTAAACTAAGAGGACTCAATGTATTTTGAAAGATGAGACGTCGAGGATTATAATAAATACCACTTTGATGTCATACAAGCAGGCCAAACACCCATGAGTCCAAATGAGCGCTTCACATTTTCATATTAAAACACTCTTAAAAAAATGGGTTCCAAAACAGTTAATTGGCTGTCCCCATAGGAGAACCCTCATTGGTTCCAGATAGAAACCATTTGGGTTCCATGTAGAACCCTCTGTAGAAAGGGATCTACAATATAGGTTCCACCTGCAACCAAAAAGGGTTCTTCAAAGGGTTCTTCAAAGGGTTCTCCTAGGGAGACAGCCGAATAACCCTTTAAAATTTCATATAGCACCTTTTCTTCTAAGAGTGTAAAACTCATGTCATATACAGTGACAACTGTTATGTTTGATGTACAGTTACAAGATGACATGGTGTCTGAATAGAATGATCTTGTTTGTCTATTGTGAAGAAAATCCGCTGCAGAACACACACCTGAATGCATACAAGACTCCTTTCTATGCGCACCAAAATTACGATCCACTTCTCTGAATAGCCCTGTGAAAGCCTTACACTGTAAGATCGTACTTTATAACTTAGAATAGAACAAGCTTTCAAATGATGCCCACCTGACCCAGACTGCGATTTATAATGGTCTGTCTTTGGATTGTGTAAACAACTACGGTAATGGCAGGGATGCAGTGTTGTGTTCCAAACATAACAAGTGTGCTTGCTCTAGTTCCTCAAAGCCACAGCTAGGAGAGATAAAAAAAATTTTTAACTTATTGTTGAAGATTATTCTTAAGAAGAGTCCTGAAAGTGCATTGAAATTACATAGGAAATACACATAAAATGACCAGTGTAATGTTTGAATTAAGTCTTGTGTCAGGTGAACTGTTGTGTCCTCAACTTTGGTCTAATAATTTATTCTCCATATTTATTCTCTAAGAAATATTTCAAATTTAGCCCCATCCATATGCTGTAGGCCAATTTCCACGAGTGTAAAGGGTTAACTCACATACACGATAATACAGAAACACATTCTTACAATGGCAGGGTTGATGGAAAGGCCTGCAGACTGGAGTGTTGACATAGACACACTGGGCTGAGAGACGGACGGCATGGCCTGGGTCAGTTGTGCTGCAGCCACCTGCGTGTTCTGCTGAGCCTGCTGCATAGCTGCCTGGACCTGCTGTAGTGATGCTGTCTGAGACTGGAAAACCGCCTGCTGGGTCTGGACAGGGTTTAGCACAGTGGCTGCTGGGAAAGAAGAACCCAAACACATACTGATAAAGCATCACTGTCCCCCATGTGGTAGCCAAAAAACTATTGACTGTTGATTCAATGTGGATGAATGCAGAGATTCACATTCTGTGAAGTGTGTATGTCTGCCGTCTCACTTTGCAAGCCTTGTAAGCCTTGCAAGCCGGCAAAGGGTAGTTTGAGGAGGCCTCCGGACTGGCTGGCAGCTGAAAGGCCAGGGAGTGTGGCTACGTTGCTGGTGGGGAAGGTGAGGACAGCCAGGCCCTGGCCCCCCATGGACCCTGCCATGCTGAGGGGGATGAGCAGGGGCTGGCCCAGGGAGCCTGTCTGGGCCATCATCCCTGTCATCAGAGTGGCCAGACCATCCTGGGTCAGGACCTACAGGGAAGGAGGATGGGGTTTATTAGAAATAAATAAGATCCAAATTATTGGCAGATGAAGGAACCACACATGACACATGTTTTTTTGTTTGTTTAATTGTTCTCACTTGTTGACAGCCCTGCAAGCTCTGCACAGTGATGGGCATGGTGGCCTGTGGCTGCGACAGGGAGACACTGATGGGAACTGCAGTCTGAGCAAGAGTCTGGACCGCAGAGGCTGCAGAATCGACAGCCACCACATGGTCCCCCAGCACTGACAGCACAGAGAGAGAACATACTGTGTTTGTCTACCATCAGCACACACCACACATCACTCTTAAAGCATTTTTACACTGCAGCATTAAACAAGATGCAGTTTAACCTGTATTGCATGGAGTCTAACCTACCGTATCGGTATCCTACAAAGGGCTCACCTACTCCCCCAGTGTTGTGGGGTGCTGGCGGGCTGTCCTGTGTTCCTGCCTCAGGTTGCTTAGCCTGATTACTCACATCCTCACCCCCCGAATCAGTCCTCCCATCAGGCATTGAGGATGGAAGAGAGGCTTGATCTACCTCCACTTCCAGGACACGGATCGTCTCATGACCAGACATCACTATCACCTGTGCAGCAGAACACAAGACCGGGGCTCCTATTTTAAAAAGTGTCTCAGAGTAGGGGTGCTGATCTAGGATCAGTTTCGCCTTTTAGATCATATGAATAAGACTACATGGAAATGAGAGACCTGGTCGTAGATCAGCACTCCTGCTGAGATAAGCTTAATTGGAATACAAGCCGAAGTCACGCAACTACACAATAAATGACTCATCACCTATTCTCAGCAGCGTAAATGTTTTTGCTCTGAGCCATGACCAGGAATATATTTCATTATGTAGTAATAATATAATTATAAGGCATATACATCCAGGCTAGGCTCAGTGTACCTCTATTCAAATTATCAGATGTTGCCATACCAGTCGGTCTCTATCTACTGAGACAACCCAGATAGAGGACAATGTCTATTGGTTACTTGTAGAACAGAACATGAGTTTACACGTGCAAAACCATGCCACAGGAGCATAACCTGTCATCGTGTTTTGTCAACAATGGTGGTCAGCTACTCCCTCTCCATTTCCTTATACTAATAATCCAATGTGTATATTATTAGTAAATATAACTAAGCAAAGACATGATGCATGCGTGGATGCAGCCATGAAAGATGTGAAGGAGAGGCACAGAAAACCTGAGCTGGAGGGCAAGGTGCAGACAGAGAGACTGAAAGCATACCTGGTTGTTTTTGGTAAGGAATTTCAATGGGCAGGAACCTAATGGCTGAAAAAATGTCTGCAGTCAGACAGTGAATGGCTATGGAGAACAACAGAGAGGCCAAGCACACACACGTTAGTACACAATGAACCAAAACAAAAGCACACAAATAGAAAAAAAATAAAAATAAAAAATACAACAAAGAGCATCAGCCAACAAGCATCTCAAGCAATGCTTTCTGAGAGCTCCCCTCGCAACAAAACATTATAAATTGCTTTATAGTTTGCTGACTATGAGTGTAAAGGACACAGCCGGAGTGAACATACAGTATATCAACCTCAAGATGACCGTGTGGGATTAATCATTCCAAATATATGGTGACATGGAGGTGGCAACAGCTTCTGACAGAGGACTATGAAGGAGAGGCAACACAGATTTTTAAAGTTGGGCAGGGGTGTGTTACTAACGTGATATCAGGTAGTGTTGACATTGAGGTTAGTGGTACCTGTTCATTGACAGTGAGGGGTGTGTCAGCAGCAGGGAGATCCTGAAGGTCCATGGTTCAGTGCTCTCACCACCAAGCAGTCACTGTCTTGACATTCTAAGAAAGGAGAAAGAATACTGTACCATCAAAACTACCAGGTTAGCCTATGTGAATTGTGTTTTCCATCTACAGTACCAGTCAAAAGTTTGGACACACCTACTCATTCAAGGTTTCTTTTTTATTATGTTCTACAGTGTAGAATAATAGTGAAGACATCAAAACGATGAAATAACACATATGGAATCATGTAGTAAACAAAAAAGTGTTACAAAAATCTAAATATATTTGAGATTCTTCAAAGTAGCCACCCTTTGACTTGATGACAGCTTTGCACACTCTTGGCATTCTCTCAACCAGCTTCATGAAGTAGTAAGCTGGAATGCATTTCAATTAACAGGTGTCACTTGTTAAAATAATGAATTTCCTTCTTAATGCGTTTGAGCCAATCAGTTGTGTTGTGACAACGTAGGGGTGGTATACAGAAGACAGCCCTATTTGGTAAAAGACCAAGTCCATATTATGACAAGAACAGCTCAAATAAGCAAAGAGAAACGACAGTCCATCATTACTTTGAGTCATGAAGGTCAGTCAATACGGAAAATTTCAAGAACTTTAAAAAGTTTCTTCAAATGCAGTCGCAAAAACCATCAAGCGCTATGATGAAACTGGCTCTCATGAGGACCGCCACAGGAAAGGAAGACCCAGAGTTACCTCTGCTGCAGAGGATAAGCTCATTAGATTTAACTGCACCTCAGATTGCAGTCCAAATAAATGTTCAAGTAACAGATCTCAACCTCAATCTCAACATCAACTGTTCAGAGGAGACTGCAAGAATCAGGCCTTCATGGTCGAATTGCTGCAAAGAAACCACTACTAAAGGACACCAATAAGAAGAGACCTGCTTGGGCCAAGAAACACGAGCAATGGATATTAGACCGGTGGAAATCTGTCCTTTGGTCTGATGAGTCCAAATATTAGATTTTTGGTTCCAGATTTTTGCGCTTAGTGGGACTATCATTTGTTTTCAACAGTACAATGACCCAACACACCTCTAAGCTGTGTAACGGCTATTTAACCAAGAAGGAGAGTGATGGAGCGCTCCATCAGATGACCTGGTCTCCACAATCACCTGACCTCAACCCAATTGAGATGGTTTGGGATGAGTTGGACTGCAGAGTGAAGGAACAACAGCCAACAAGTGCTCAGCAAATGTGGGAACTCCTTCCAGACTGTTGGAAAAGCATTCCTCGTGAAGCTGGTTGAGAGAATGCCAAGAGTGTGCAAAGCTGTCATCAAATCAAAGGGTGGCTACTTTGAGGAATCTCAAATATAAAATGTATTTTGATTTGTTTAACACAGTGGTTCTTAACCTGGGTTCGATCGAACCCCAGGGGTTCGGTGAGTCAGTCTCAGGGGTTCGGCGGAGGTCAAGACACACATCCGACTCATATGATTTGTGATGACACGCCCCTCTTGGCCATCAATGGCTGCAGGTGATCACGCTACATCGCTTGGCCTATCTGTGCTGCAGGGAATTTGGTGCGCTCAGTAGTCAACTTGTGACTGTCGTGATGGTACGTCTTGTGATTTCTTTCTTTATTTTAATCCCTTCATATTTAAAGAAAGTGGTCGGACGAATATGTACAATATGGATTCACATGTATAACGGAACGTGATGGGAGTCAGCGTCCTAACTGCATGATTTGCAATGCCAAGTTGAGCAATTCTAGTCTAGCACCGGCAAAACTAAGAGAACACTTCCTTAAGCTGCATGGAGATGGAAAATACAAGAACACAACGCTCGCTGAATTCGATGAAAAGGCTACTCTGTCTGTTCTCGGCTTTGTACCCATCAACAAACCGATCCTCACAGCATCGTACGAAGTTGCTTACCTGATCGCAAAGCAGGGCAAACAACACATCATTGGTGAAACACTCATAAAACCAGCTGTGTTGAAGATGGCGAATATCATGCTGGGAAAAGAGGCTGAACTTAAGTTATCCCAAATTAAAAGCCTCTTACAACAACAACTAAGGCAGCCGATGTGAAGAAACTTGTGGATGACTTCTTCAAAGACAACAATCTTTCGTGGGATATGGTTTCTGCAGTTTGTTCGGACGGAGCTACAGTCATGCTGGGAATAAAGTCTGGTTTTGGTGCGCTAGTGAAAGCCGATGCACCATACATCATTGTTACGCATTGTATTCTGCACAGGCATGCGTTGGCAACAAAAACCTTGCCTCCAAAACTGGTAGAATTATTACAAATTGTAGTGGAATGCGTGAACTATGTGCCAACTAGTGCTCTGAGGCACCGCATCTTCAGTGAGCTGTGTAAAGAAATGGGCTCTGAATTCGAGGTACTTCTGTACCATTCTAACGTTCGGTGGTTATCCCGGGGACAGGTGCTGAATCGTGTTTTTGCCGTGCGTGTGGAATTAGCCCTGTTTTTGCAAGAGCACCAACATTGTCATGCATATTGCTTCAAAGATTCTGAGGTCATTCTCATTTTAGCGTACATGGCTGATATCTTCGCAGCTCTCAATCAAAAGATGGCGATGGAGTCAACATCATCGAAGCGGAGGAAAACCTGAAGGCTTTTAAAAAAAAGCTACCGTTATGGAAACGACGAACAGAGAACGATAACTTCGCAAACTTTCCCCTGCTGGACGACTGTAAGTAAGATCGAAGATGTATCTAGAATCGGAGACATTTCTGTACCCGCGGAACTGAAGCAAGCAATTGCCACGCACTCGACTGATACTTCCCTACGAGAGTCATATCCAGCATGGGTGAGACAGCCGTTCACGTTTAGTGTTGAGACAACAGATGTCAATGACGAATACCTCGATAAAATCATTGAAATTCAGCAGAGCCAGGTTCAACAGCAACTCTTCAGAACAACAACGCTTTCAACGTTTTGGTGTCAACAAATGGTAACGTACCCTGTTATTGCTAAGAAAGCTCTGGAGATTTTCATACCGTTTGTTACAACATATCTTTGCGAGCAATCCTTTTCGAGGATGCTGGACATAAAAACGAAGAAAAGGAACAGACTTTGTTGCGAAAATGACATGAGAGAGGCACTTGCCAAGGTGAAGCCACGCATTTCTGAACTGGTCTCTGAAAGGCAACAGCAGAAGTCACACTGATTTGCAGTAAATATTCATTATTATGTTTTTGTTTTTGTGTGAAAATCATGTTTTGATGATTTTGTTCTTTGAACACAGTGATGTTGATGCACGGTTCATTTTGTGCACCAGTAAAATATATACCTATGTTTTGAATTAGAAAAAATCATATTTTATTTTTCCAATTTAAGAAGGGTTCGGTGAATGCGCATATGAAACTGGTGGGGTTCAGTACCTCCAACAAGGTTAAGAACCACTGGTTTAACACTTTTTTGGTAACTACATAAATCCATGTGTTATTTCATAGTTTTGATGTCTTCACTATTATTCTACAATGTATGAAATAGTAAAAATTAAGAAAAACACTTGAATGAGTAGGTGTGTCCAAACTCTTGACTGCCAAGAGTGTATGTATATTTATTTTGGGTTGGGGGTGGGGAGACAGTCGGGGTCTCAACTTTCTGTTGAGTTAGAATATTTCGCTTCGGGCCCCAAAAACGCCCTGACGGCATGTGTATGGATGTCGGTACACAGACCCGCGAGCCACTGTGGCCCCTCATGATGAGTTCCGATTTTTTTTGTGGCCCCCACCCAAATCAAAGTTGCCCATTCGTAAGTTAAAGAGTATAAAAACAACTAACCATATGATGCCTCAGGAGTGACAGCACTAGAAATAGAACTAGGAGATTTACTAGGAGATTTAGTCTGAAACAGTGTAGGCCTACTTGTACTGGGGACTACAGGGGTGCACACACACAGTAATAATATACTTTATGACTTGATTTTTCATGAAGGCAAAGTCTGTGTCAAATTAAACATATGAATAATGCACCAAGAATAGTCAGCTTCTTGATAATAGGTGGCCTAGCCCTAGAAGATAGGCCCTCCTACAGCATGTCCGCCCAAAACATCTAGCTTTCTAGAATGATGACAGCTGAAAAATGACTATTCGATTATCAAATATTTTAACCTAACATCAAAAAGATCAGTGCAGCGCAGGACACTCCAACACAGAAATGATATATCTGTCAGAACTTCAGCAGGTGTTGATCCCCGAACACCACCCACACTCTAGCCGCAATAAAAGTATCGCCGTGTACTTGTTTGAGGACACGATGTTAGCCATAAAATATGCCGCGACAAAAATCACCCGCTATTCCATGCCTGGGGTCTGCATTTTATGTATTTCCCTCTCTTTATCATAAATATATAAATTATGCTAATTAAGAGCATTGCATATTAACAAAAAAAACGAATCTCCTCTCGCCATTTCGTCGCGCTATAGCGGATGGAAGTCTTAAACTGAAAGCAAAGCAAAGCAACTTACCGTAAATGTGTCTTATTTTCTGAGGTTCTCCTCTTTTAAAAATCTTTGCCACAGTTTGTTTTAGTCACATATAATAAAAAATTCATCTCACCGCTCCAGATAGGCGCTATGGCTGCACACAAAATAGGCATTTGCATTGATAAGGAGGGTTGGCAACGTGAAGATCCTTTCTTTCTTAATATTTAATGACGGTCCCTTCGGTACTACAATTCAGATGACCTATATTCCTCAAGATACCATCTAAAATCGACTTCTGCTGTAAAGACCAATGGAAAATACCACCAATATTACAACAAATCTGGCCTTTTGCCCTACGTCATGAACATAATTTATGCAAGGGATATCTTGCATGGAAAAATGTCTGCCTCGACTTGAGAGGAGCCATGGCTGCCTTAAAGGGAAAGTGCATATTTAAAAGTATAGTTTTTTAGCACGTTGGCTTTTTTAATTATATTTTTTTCTATATCTGTGGTACAGAATATAATGTAGCAGCAAAGAGACTACGTGGAACCTTTCCCCCAGGAGGTCAAAAAGGGTCCTCTGGTCTAGAAATACTGTCCAGAAGTAATTACTTCATTGGACAGATGGGACACACCCATGAGCATAAATTGTTTCCCTAAATACTAAGGCTTTCTGTTTTCATTAGATAATAGTAAGCTGTTGTCACATATTACGTGTACCATTGGTATAGAGTTTTGATTGATTATGTATGACCTACTATGCTGAGCACCATATTTCACTGCATTTCTCTTAGAGGAATAGACCTTGGTGTGTTTTCGCTCTATTTTTCTTGCCAGCTGGCAGACACTGGCATTTGCATGCATTTGTAGTGTATTGCCATGGAGCTCAAAGGGAGAGCTGAGCTTTTTGAATCTTTAATTAGCCCCATGGCAAGTGCTCTCTGCTGTCTGTTCAATCACAATGTCATCTATCATCGAAGCTGAAATATTCCTGCCAAGAATTTACTAACTGTCACTTAATGATCAGAATAGTGTATAAAATGATTTTGAATCTAATTGCTATATCATCCTACATATCATCCCCCTGGTGCGCATTAGTGATGATGTGGTGAGATACCCCCAATTGTTTTCTTATGGATCAGAAAAGCAACCAATTATTTTTTATAATGATCAACGTCAAATAGGTTATTAGACTAGGAAGTATTTGAAGACTAGCAGAATAAACAGCCGGAAACGTAAAGCAAATATATTAATTTTAATTATCTTGAATGTTATTCAACAGTTTATATCTAGATCTGGTTGAGTACCTTCAGTGCCCACGTATCCAATGCCATGGAAAAAAATGTAAATATAAAGAAAACTACAAAGTAAATTGAACCAGTTAGGTAATGTAAAACAACTTAAACAGCGCACGCACTTTCACCCCTAGAATGGGAGTGGCTAAGTACATATGACGTAATTGCATCAACCATCACAACAAAAAAATCTAGAGAAAAACAAGGAAGTGAACGGTCACGTAACTCTGAACCGTAATCTCAATTTTTAGTATTCAAACGGTCCTTCTGTAAAGTACTTTTAACTTCAGAATAATTGTATTCGACGCATTAAACTACACACCAATTCAGGACAATGAACAACAAAGGTAATTTAGCTAACGTCCACAACCTTTGTATTAGCTCACATGCTAGCTATCTAACAACAGCGGCCAAGGGTTAGTTAGCCAGCTAACAAGCGAGACTAAAATGTTTACTTGACCGACGTATTTTCATTTTCATTATAAATTAGCCCAACCACTAAGGTAGATACTGCTGTCTAAATCGTGATGGAGTCGACATGTTAGTAGCCGGCTAGCTAATGCTACCCAATACGTAACGTTGGAAAGCTTGCTGTAGTTACTACATGCTATTTAGCTTGTAGCCGCGTACTCTGACCTCAATACCACTATCCAGTTAGCGTTTGCAATTAGCTCTAGGACTTGACATAGTCACTATTTTGTCAGTTGGGTAAGTGTTTTGTTGTGACATTATTAACTTAGCTAGCTAACTGTAATCACCATTGATGAATTAAGTATTTTCTCTGTTATGTTAGCTACCTATACGTTTATTTAATTAGACCGGTCGGTAGTAGATTAACAAACTACGTTAGCCCTCAATAATGTTTTGCTATTGTGTGGTGATTGAGTAAAACAAAGCAAGTGTGCGTATTGATAATAGTAGAATATTGATTTGTGTATCACAGGTTCCTATCCCCAGCAAGCTGTGTACCCTCAGCAGAGTAGTGCACCCATCTACCCACCTGCTATGCAAGTGTCTCCCCAGGCACCACCTTATTCAGACGCCCCACCTGCATACTCTGAGGTAGCCATTTATACTTGGAATAGACATGTTAACTACTTTTGTGAATAGTATTCCCAATCATATCAATACAAACACAGTGACCTACTGTCTCTAACTCTCCCCTTTTCATATGTTCTCCATTACGCCAAAGATCTATCAGCCCAGGTATGTGCACCCATCTCAGGCTGGCCAGCTACAGCAAATGTCTCAGTACCCTGGCACTCAGATGTATATGCAACTGCCCCAGTCCATGGCTGTTGGACCAATGGGCCACAATGTCCCCATGGCGTACTACCCCATGGGAGCCATGTATCCCCCTGGCTCCACTGTGCTAGTGGAGGGAGGATATGATGCTGGTGCTCGCTTTGGTCAAAGCAACAGTGCTTCCATCCCAGTGAGTATCCTCAAAACGCCTAGGCTATATCTGGGGTGTCAAAATCAATTCCTGGATGACAGTGATTTTGCTGGTTTTTGTTATTCCCTTTTAATAAGTGTCCAATTAAGACCTAGACAACCTGATGAGGGGAAGTAATCAATTACCTTAATACGTACAAGGGAGGGGCGAAAACCTGCCAACACTCAGCCTTCCAAGAATTGAGTTTGACACCCCAGACCTATGTTACACAATGTAATGTGGTTATATCATAAATCAATGTTCATATTGTGCTGGAGCCAAATATATATCCTGTGTAATTGATTAACAGATATTGGTAAAGTTACTCATGTATGTGACTATTTCTTCCCCATCACCTAAATGCATCACAGCCCCCACCTCCCGGCCACATGCCTAATGCAGCTCAGCTGGCCGCCATGCAGGGTGCCAACGTCATGATGACACAGCGCAAGAACAACTTCTTTGTGGGTGGCTCCAATGGCGGGTACACCATCTGGTAACAGCCAGCGTTTTCCGCAACCTCTCCCCTTACTCCTCTCCCTCATTCAAAATGATGACGCCCTCTCCTGTCCCATCCGCCAACCCCTTTCGGGGATACTGATATCACCTAACGGAATGTAATATTTTAGAGCCCTGATAAAAGGTACAGTACTCCACTTCGTAAGCAAAACTGGTTCCCTGACCTTACAAGGATAGTGTCTTAGGTCAAAACACATTTCACATGTTATATTTTCTTTAATGCATGACATCAATCTACTCTCTTAGCACTGTCCCCATTTTGTACTTGATAACTAATGTTCAGGTTTATAAACACTCATTGGACTTGGCCTAATGTCTTCCTTACAAAGAGTGCTACTGATCCAAGTAGAGCATCATATATACTTTAGTTTTCGCTGTTGCATGGCATGTTGAATAGACCCAGTTGGCCTATCTAAAATCAGTTTCTGCAACCACTGGATTCATTTCAATCGGATCAAATAGACGCTTGCTGTAGTATAGTAGAATACTGGTATGTTAAGCAACAAGAACCCAAACAAGAATGGATCACAAAATGATTACCAGATAACATGCCATGGTGGTTTACTGTACCTTCTTGGGCAACCGTAGATGAACATAATCGGCGTCCCAAAGAGCACCGTCACTTAAATAAAAGCAAATTAACTTAAAATACGTAGAATGAAGTTGAGATTTGGATCATCGAAAGGGTTGGTTGGCTTTACATTTTTGCAGTTATTGGTTTTAAATTTTGTCGTTTTTGTTTTTTTCCCCTCTAAATCGGATACGCAAACTTGTACATCATCCCAGTGTTTGGTTTCCTTAAGTAAAAAAAAAATGGCACCCACCTGTTCTTAAACACTTAAAAGCACTGTCATGTAAACGAGAATCATCTAAGATCAGGGGGTTATTAAGAGTTAAACACTTTACTTTAATCCTTCATTATAAGGACTGTGAGGGTTCAATTACAATGTAACTGGTTTGTTTACTTTAAATATTTATCACTTTCGGGCACATCTTAGTGATTTGTTTGAATTATTAGTTAATGTTAGTATAACCAATTAGCTGGTTGTACCAAAGAAATGGTCTAGACTGCACTAGTAAATGTTTGGTTGTGACTTATAATTATAGTAATTGAAATATGGCACATTTTGAAAAGCAAACATCAGATTTAAGGATGCAGTGATGAGTTTGATGGTACTTAAGACCTTCGATCTGGCATTGCTGTTGTATTTTTTAATGGGGTGCTTAAATGTTTAATGTAAATGTGACTAGGTGGTTCTGCATGCTTTTTTGCACTTTTGCTCTGTACAATTTTGATTTTTGTAAAGATGTATCATTGCTAATTTTTATAGAAATACCACAAGCATTAATTTATGTGCACTGCTGGAAATAGATTTTGCTACTTGTTTTTAGTACAAATGCTAATAACCTGCAAATACAGTGCTATGCATGTTACTCTTTCCTGTCCAACTTTTTTAGAATTCATTTAAATGTACTTTCACTCCAAAATGGGGGTGTTCCTAAATGTTTTAGGACTGCAGAAAATCACTTGCTTATTGTTCCCAATTAGTTTAATATAGTGTTAAGCCACATTATTTCTGAACATTTTCTTATAAATAAAAAATATGCATTGCATCAGTGGAGCTTACAACTGTTGACACAGTTTATTTTCCAATACACTTGTGCTGCTAATTCAACTACTGTATAAACTTTAATAAATATCTAACACTAGGTTTGATCTAGTTTGTGAGACCATGTCTGCATACAAGAATTTGATATTTTGGTTGAAACATGATTCCTTGAGGTCTTAATTTTTCCTCCTGTTCGGATAGAAATTGTAGCCCTCATGGAAATAGAAGTAGTCTTCACTGAAATGTGAATTCCAGGTCACTTTGGTCAGTTGACCAGCTGTCTGGTAAACTGCTAGCCAAGCATGCGACCTGTTTGCACATGTATTATCAGACTGCATCTGTTCTTGGTAACACTGATCACATGACCAGCCACCATTCCAAACATGGTTATCATGTCACTCATATTTTGCACAGCTGTAAATGTGTATCCCATTCCCAAATACATGCTGATGCTTCATACCATTTAAAAACTGTCATGGCTTTCAAAATGTAAACAAAAATATATTCCTTCAAATGTTACATTTTTTTGTTTTCTTTGTCCAAGACCTGGCTATTGTTTAATGTAGCAACATAATGGTGGCTTAGACCCAGCAATATGATGTACTAATGCTTACCAGTAGATGCCATGCCAACCACAGCCAGTGTGGAGTAAACAGGATATACGGACATTTATAGTTCAGGGATTCTCTTAACATTTTTGTAATATGGATATGTATTAAAGTGATTTGATGGTCTATGGTACACTTTCTTTTAAGATTAAGGAGATGTCACTTTGGTTTGCTGAAACATGCGTCTGGAAGAAAGAACTCTTTGTAAAGGAACTTTGGTGCACTTCATGTTTTTTTAGAGAGTAAAATATGACAAATTTAGAAAAATATTTTGGACAGTAAGGTTTAATGCTACCTGTTCTGAGTTCTTCTCCGTCATTTAGATTTTTTTTTGACAAGCATCAGGACTCAAGCAGCTCAAGTGGCCCTGTATGAATTGTAAGAGTTGAAGAAATGTTTACAGTGCATAAATACCTTCCCTGTGATGAAAATGAACAACTCTAGCCTTGTTTGAAATACATATTGCGGGGTGTGAGATTGACACTTCAATGTTCTATCCACCTATCACTTATAACTGTAAGGACATTCAACAATGAGTAAAAAAAGGAAAAAGCTTTATTGCCACATCTGACCTGCAGTCTTGAGGTCTGTCATGTCACTTACTACCTTTGGCAGATACTTCAATAAGATCATACAATCTCTAGCTGGTAATAGTAACAGATTCAATACAACATTTCCCATTTTGCTGCCCAGAAAAACAATAGTCAAATCCTTACAGTTTTGACCAACTAGTAAAGTATGGATAATGGCATAAGAATAATACAATTTCATCAGTGCCTTCTACTGATCACCAAATACAATTCCCCATTTAGCACCCCGAGATACTCATTAAATACAGAAAAAGTAAAACATAAAATTAAAAGCCTTCAGAGGTGACCTGGGGAGCAGATGTATAACTGAATTGTGATGACACTGAAATGGAGGTATATTTATGATGCCATCTTAAGACATTTACCTGCAAGAATCTCATTAAGTCTTCCATCCACCAGTGTTCCACAACGATCTCTTATGTGCACACAAGTCCATCAGTGTGCGCACACAGACCTCTTTAACTAATGCATCTCATCTTCTGCCCAGCTTCTGTGCCTATAAGTGAGTGTTTTCTTGGGTATAATCTATGTAGGTTTTCCTCAAGACCGCAGAAATACTGTAGATGGCCTTCAAAGATGCTTGTCATTTTCCTGTTTCCTCTCAGTTTGGCACATAACATTTTGTTAACACCCACAAACAGTTCTCCTCACATTTCTCCTTTTCATCCTTCCATCAAGTTCAAATTAAGTACTCCTTTTCGTCAGTTACAATCTCACCGTGGGCCTGATCAGGGTCTTCCACCGGGGAAGGTTCTCTTGTGGTTCTGTAGGCACCCTTGTTGTGGCACAAGTACCGATGCAGAAGGAAACCCAGGCCAGCTAGCATCAGCAGCACAACTACGATGACCACTGGAGAGAGAGAGTCAACTGCTTTTAGAATAGGGACTGAAGTTTGGCTACACTGAAACATGCCAGAACCTCAAGTAATGCCGAAGTTTAATTTCTGAATCTATATGACATTACGCAATGTCTTATTAATCAGAGGTAAACAACAGAGCCGTCACGAAAAGGGTTGGGCATCATCAACTCTGAATGAAAATATGGCTACAGTATTTTATTGGCACGCTGACTTCAAATATCACCAAATGTATTTTGTCTTTGTGAAATAAGTGCCACATAAAATGGCAAATCTCTAGCACAAAAATGACATGTTCCACATGTCATGGGTGGAATAGAAGTCATGGTGGTTGATGTCAGATTCACAAGTCATTGTTTACACAACACACAAATTCGTAAGTAAAAAGCCCTGTATTCCAAACCAACAGTACTAAATTCAGGTAACATTACAATCATTCGGAGTAGAGATTTGTAGAAAAAAAACAATCATGTTTGAATCATGTAAGCTATTTACAGTGGTAGAGGACATAGATGAGAAGACAGAAATTGAGCTACTTTGCAAACTATGTTGCGGGTGAAAGTGTATTGGTTGCTACATCTAAATTGCACCACTTTGTTAATTTTTATGTTTTATTAATTTCACTGTGACCTGCTACTGCTGACTATCAGTCAGTGATGCAGGCTGTTGCTGAGTGAGTCAATGATTGGTGGGGAGGGCAGAAGGGGTGTGTGTGTTGAGCACAGTTATTGGTGTTGAGAGAGCACTGCAGCAGGCAGACATGACATGTGATGTGAGAACAATTAACTCATTAAGTAGTACTAACTAGCTACACACTACTCAGGTTTTCAAGATATGTAACTTTCAAAACATGATGCAAAATCCATCATAGGGGATCATTTCTGTTTTTTGAAAGTTATATATCTTCAAAACTTGAGTGCTGACAAGCAAAACATTTTTGGACTAATGAAACAAAGACCAAAATATAGTTTTGGGTGGAGTTCTCCCTTAAGAATGGGAAGCATAGAAATAGAGCACAGAACAGATCTACCGCTTTTAACATTTGCTTTTAATGAGAATGATATCTATAACTCACATTTCTATGTGAATTTATCAGGTCGCCCAAAAAGTGACATATTGTCACTTCAAATATTATTCCAATGTTGAATTTTTTTTTAGAGGCAAGAAATGTTTTATGGGAATTTCTGGCTCAGTTGACAGCCCCATTTATCTATTTCAGTAGTAGGCTACTCTTATTAGACTTTTAAATCACTGTGAATGACCTAGGTCCTATGAGTAGACCCACGTTGGCATATCAAAACATAAAAAATATTATTTTTTAAATTTGGGACTGTTCATCTTCACTTCGGGATGATTCTGAGACGGTGATGAAAAAAGTTAAGTCTCAATGCAGCAAGCTAGCGAACATTGGCCAGAAAGCTGAAGTCAGAGGAGTGGCGCCCAGCGGCACAGAGAGGAACCGATTAACTCCATTACTGACTATCAAATTATAATAGTAGCGATTGATTAATAGTAGAATAAAACTAGCCATTAAATCTCGGGCTCCCGAGTGGCGCAGTGGTCTAAGGCACTGCATCACAGTGCAAGAGGCGTCACTATAGTCCCTGGTTTGATTGTAGGCTGTATCACATCCGGCTGTGATTGGGAGTCCCATAGGGCGGCGCACAATTGTCCCAGCGTCGTCTGGGTTTGGCGGGGTAGGCCGTCATTGTAAACAAGAATTTGTTCTTAACTGACTTGCCTAGTTAAATAAAGGTTACATTTAAAAAATAAAAAAAACTCTTAATGTACTGGACTCATGATGGACTCCTCTTTCCTTTCCATCTTGCTTTGGGGGCTTTTCAATTTTTATACTCGTTGAAAATATGATTATTTTAGAGAAATGTGACTTCTATTAACACTATTTCACAATTTTAGAAATTGTGTTAACAGCATTTAATTTAACCTTTATTTAACTATGCAAGTCAGTTAAGAACAAATTCTTATTTTCAATGACGGCCTAGGAACAGTGGGTTAACTGCCTTGTTCAGGGGCAGAACGACAGATTTTTACCTTGTCAGCTCAGGGATTCGATCTTTCAACCTTTCAGTTACTAGTCCAAAGCTCTAACCACTAAACTACCTGCCACCCATTCACAATCAACCACTTCTATAGTTCAGATTAAATAATTTGGTGTGATGAACCAATAAAAGGAGAAATGCTGAGAACAAGTTTTATTTAGATTGTCATTATGGAGACACCTATTGGATAAATGTGGCAAACACCTCTCTTCCTGTGAAAAATGTTTGGACTAGTTCAGGCCTTGGCTAGAAATATGCCTAGATCTGGCAAGCCTTGAAACCAGTCTCATTAAATATCTAGCCCCCACTCACTTCCTTATAATAACAGGCTTCACTGAAACCTATTTGTCTTTAATTATGTAATTTAGCAAAATATAAAACCAACGTTTATTGCAAAGAATATAATCTCATTCAATTATCATGGGTTATCTGCTAGTCTCTATGGGGGTATCACATGGTTCATTTCTCGGGCTGACTCTTTTCTCTATATATATCAATGATGTCGCTCTTGCTGCTGGTGATTCCTTGATCCACCTCTACGCAGACGACACCATTCTGTATACATCTGGCCCTTCTTTGGATACTGTGTTAACAAACCTCCAGACAAGCTTCAATGCCATACAACACTCCTTCCGTGGCCTCCAACTGCTCTTAAACGCTAGTAAAACTAAATGCATGCTCTTCAACCGATCGCTGCCCGCACTTGCCCGCCTGACTAGCATCACTACTCTGGACGGTTCTGACTTAGAATATGTGGACAACTACAAATACCTAGGTGTCTGGTTAGACTGTAAACTCTCCTTCCAGACTCACATTAAGCATCTCCAATCCAAAATTAAATCTAGAATCGGCTTCCTATTTCGCAACAAAGCCTCCTTCACTCACGCTGCCAAACATACCCTCGTAAAACTGACCATCCTGCCGATCCTCGACTTCAGCGATGTCATTTACAAAATAGCCTCCAACACTCTACTCAGCCAACTGGATGCAGTTTATCACAGTGCCATCCGTTTTGTAACCAAAGCCCCATATACCACCCATCACTGCGACATGTATGCTCTCGTCGGCTGGCCCTCGCTACATGTTCGTCACCAGACCCACTGGCTCCAGGTCATCTATAAGTCTTTGATAGGTAAAGCCCCGCCTTATCTCAGCTCACTGGTCACCATAACAACACCCCCCCCGTAGCACGCGCTCCAGCAGGTATATCTCACTGGTCATCCCCAAAGCTAACACCCACGTTGGCCGCCCTTCCTTCCAGTTCTCTGCTGCCAATGATGGAACGAATTGCAAAAATCGCTGAAGTTGGAGACTTATATCTCCCTCGCTAACTTTAAGTATCAGCTATCTGAGCAGCTTACCAATCGCTGCAGCTGTACACAGCCCATTTGTAAATAGCCCACCCAACTACCTACCTCATCCCCATATTGTTTTTATTTACTTTTTTTGCACACCAGTATTTCTACTTGCACATCATCATCTGCACATCTATCACTTCAGTGTTAATTTGCTAAATTGTAATTACTTCGCTACTATGGCCTATTTATTGCCTTACCTCCCTAATCTTACTCCATTTGCACACACTGTATATATTTGTTTTTTCTATTGTGTTATTGACTGTGCTTTTGTTTATCCTATGTGTAACTCTGTGTTGTTTTTTGTCGTAATGCTTTGCTTTATCTTGGCCAGGTTGCAGTTGTAAATGAGAACTTGTTCTCAACTGGCCTACCTGGTTAAATAAAGGTGAAATAAGTGTTTTAAATTTTTTTAATCGGGACATATAAGAATAACAGATGCAAATACTGAAATGCAATGAGTCATTGTCGTGATGTGGTCGATGCAGATAAAGAACTGTCTCTTGGGTAAAATGACTTAGCTACTGCCATAGCCGGGAAATAAAAAAATACAATAAAAGGGTAGAATATTGGTATAATTTCTGCATATCAACCGTTTAGGTATTTATTCAAACTGTCGCCTGGAACAGCATGTTTACTGGCTAGTTGGGTACATCACACTTTTAATGCTGCCATTGTTCATCATGCCGCTGTGTACGTAAACATATTAAATTAGGTCCGTGTTATCCGGAATACCCTAAACTTTACCTAACCCATTTATCATGTCAACTTCAAAGGGGTAGAGACATCCCAAATGATAGCATGGACCCAATTGAATATGTTTACATAGTACGAGCAAAAAAAGTCGCTGGTTTTATTAGCTATTCTTTTTTATTAAAAGTATGAATTTCAGCACCCCGTGGAATGGACCGCTGTTGTACAGGACACACATGGGCACAGGAAAGCGTTTTCAGAATTGACATTTTTACAAGAATCGACTGATAATGACCCAATGTTGCTAGCATATCGCGCGACCAGTCATCTCAACTCCGCGGCGATATAAGAGAAAGGAGCTGAGGTTTCCCCAGGTACTTTAGCTGAGGAAGTAGAAATATCTGCTGAGCGATATTTGCTTGCTGGTCACATTTCTTTAGACACCACTTTTCTTTAAAACAAAAAGAAAGTTACGAAATACAGTTTTTAAGCGAGCTAGCTTTAGTAATCCAGCAACAAAAAGAAAACACATAAAAACAGACAGCTGTGATTACCGCTTAAACTTTCTTGCCTTGCGCGCCGCGTTCATGAAACGCATGTGTGCTAGCTCCCGCTACAATGGCTCTTGGGAGGTTTCATGTTGCACCAATATTGTTGCAGATCTAGAATATTTACAGTACTGACAAATCAAGACACAAGGGGCAGAGATGTTATCACTTTAATGATAAATTGTTTATAAATACATAATTAATCAAAAGACACCTCTAGGTTTCCTTTGATTTTACATTCAGTCATTTGAGTTTTTCAATTACAGGAGTATCACCCAACAAGCCATTATAAAAAAAAAAAGTTTAATCAATAATCAAGTTCTTCATGTACAATTTAGCACACACGGAGAATAGATAATTGTTTTCTATGGATTTCTATTTAATTTTCTATTCAATTTTGCAAAGTCAATTACAGTTTAGTGAACTTGCTGTTTCTCTACAATTAAATTAAAAGACAATTGGGTGACGCAGTATTGGATTATTGGCAGAAACCTATGCAAAGCACAAACAGGCATACCACTCATTTTATTAATAAAAACAAAACAGCTCTATTGAAAATATATTGTCCACAAGCAAGAGCTTTCAGATCTTAGGCAGCTGGAGGAAACAGCAGATATTCTTATATCCTGCCTGTAATATTGAGAAGGCTCTTCATTTTTATCCTATGTCCCTCGTGCAGTATTCAGCCCCTCTCCCTTATTACTATAACTAGTTTTGTGAACAAACACAAAACATTTTGACAGTTAACAAAGAAGAAAAGCAGCCTTATCCATAATTATAGTTACTTCAGACAGGAACCAACATTTTCCTCAGAGATCCTTCATTACACCACAGTGTTTTTCACATCCTCTGGCTCCTGGATATGCAATTTTTCTGCCTAAAAGTAAAAGACGAAAGTGACAAGTTATAGACCAGTAGATCAAAAAGGTTTAGCAGCTGTCCGGCATGTAAGACCGGCTAGACCGGCATGTAAATCAAACGTACCACATACGAGAGCCCATAAAAGGTTGCGTCTGTGTTTTTACAGTGAGATCTCATCCTGACAACTCACCTCTTGGACAAGCCCAGTGGCCTCTATGTCAGAATCAGAGCCATCTGTAGCCGCTCCGTTCTGCACACCATGAACCCCAGCGTCCTCAGGGGCCACAGAGCTCTCTATGGTCAGCTGGGGGGTGTCTATGGCCGAGAGCTGGAGCTCAACACTCTCCTGGTCATGGGAGTTTGTCACTTCGGAGGTACTCTCAGTTAATGCAGCAGGGTGCTGTTTTGAAGAAGGCTCAGACTTTCCCCTTTTAACACCCTTTTCTTCCTCGGCCAGTTTCTCTTCCCCTGACTTTTGACCACTGCCGGAGGCCCCTTCTGTGGTGGTGGTGTCATCCCTGCTTTCAGACCCTGGTTCCTTCTCTGTAGAAGGATCCTCACTACGGGTGGAGTCTGCATCCAGGACTCTGGCGCCTGAGGAGGGCTCTTCAATAGGTAGGGGCCATGAGGAGACTGCAGGTGTGCTGGTGAGTGACTCATCATAGCGAGGACTACTAGGAGATCTGAAGCTGGACCTGTCTCTAGTGTGGGTGCCTGACTTGCCTGGACTAGAACTCTGATGGAAGTCAGAGAAGCTGGCCTTCCATGACTTGGGGGACATGAGAGATCGCCTCATCAGAGAGCCAGTCCTGAAAGATATGTGAGAGGGGGGATATGACTACATGTTGATATAATTACTTTTGCTTTGACTACTGTTATGCTTTATAATACACTCTGTGTTTAGTTCATCCCAGACCACAACCCATTGATAGACTCAAATGGGAGGAAAGTCAATTAAGAATAAAAAAAAAATTAAGTGCCGGTGAGAGATGTAAAATCCTTACCAACTTACCGATTCAACCCCTTGATGACAAATACCTTGTTTGGATGCTGATCCTTCAGATCCTTCATCACATTCTGCAAATCACTGTTGAACTGAAAGAGAGGAAGTTACACCAGATCAAGAAAATATATAAATCGAAAGAGCTAGGACTTTTGTTACCTAAATGCAGACAAAACAGTTCGGTTCATTTGTATAAACCAAAGCAAAGCCCCACATGACTGCTATTGTTGGATGTGTATTCCCACCCAAGTTATTGTGAATAATATGAACTGTACATACAGTAGTCATTTCCTTGAAGAAGGTGTCCCGCAAATTTGAGATGGCTGTGAAGACTGACACATAGCATCCAATTCGGCTTTAGGAACAAAATGAAAGAAAAAAACATTATTCATTTGAATAGGTTATTAGACACTTGACATGATGATGTATTTATTTGAATGGTATGTCATTCTGCTATCTGGCTCTGTGCTGACTTCTGACACCTTACCTGTCATAGAGAGCAGGGAGCTCATCCCTCAGCTCTCTGTTGATGCCCTCAAAGACACTCTGGGCTATGTTCACTTCATCAGCTGCCTGTACAGAGAAAACCACCATGATAAGATTGAGTTTTGTAGCTTAGCTTAAATTATCATTGCTGTGCAAAGTAAGTAGACAGGGGTCTTTTGTCTGTCTGACCTTGGCTATTTTGACATCATCTTTCTTTTTAGCATTCTGCATCGCCTCCAAGTGGTGACGGGATGAATCGTAGTCAACCAGCTTCCTGCCTCGTTTGGCCACCTTCTCCTGGGGATTTGGAGGAGAGGAAGGATGCACTTGAAAGATAACATACTGTATTTAGGAAGTGTGTGTGTGTGTGTGTGTGTGTGTGTGTGTGTGTGTGTGTGTGTGTGTGTGTGTGTGTGTGTGTGTGTGTGTGTGTGTGTGTGTGTGTGTTTTCCAGCCTTACCCTGACATCTGGGAACTGGCTCATATAAGACTCCATGGTACGAAGCGCCTGATCTAACAGCTTTGCCTCATAATCATTCCACAGGAGGTCTTCACCCTGTTGGCATAGGATATATTTAGATATATATTTGTTTTTTTTTACAGAAATGTGCGTTATAACAACCAACGAACAAGTCATGCACGTCATCCTTAATAATGCAGCAGTGAGATGACTGACCTCAACAATGGCCCCCAGGTCCTCTTCTCCATCCCAGTCCGGCTCATAGACATCATACAGAGACTGGGAAAGCCGTTTTGAAGCTTCCCGCATTTCTGTGAAAAAGTGGACAACACGGATCACATTTTATCAGGCCTTGGACACCGCTGATGGTAAAGCTATAGAAAACCATGCAATTTAGGGACAACGTCATACATGTTGCATCATCATGCATCATGTTTTTAAATGTATGTAAATTGTAAAGTATTTTGTCTGTAAATGTTGTTTTTTTTCATTATGTGTTTATGTGTTGGACTCCAGTAAGACTAGCTGTCGCCATTGGCGTCGGCTAATGGGGATCCCAATAAATCAAATCAAAAGTCAAATACAGATCACAATCATTTACAACATAGACAGGCAGAACAAATGTTTACCTTTGACAGAACTAAGGTAATGCTTTAGGTCTTTGTATAACCGGTTCCCATCAATCTGCAAACAGAGGTTATCGAGTAATTTGTAGGCTATACATTCATTTTTGGCATTTACAGGGGCAGATTGACATGCCTTTGCTAAATCATAAAATATCGGTGAATATATATTATTGGTTCATGCATGGAGATTGACTGCCAATGAAGACTACCTGTTGGTCAGTGAGATTTAAGAGGCATTGCTCAAATCTTTCATCTTTGGTCTCCACTGTCTTTCCAAACTTCTGCAAGACCTAAAAAGTCAGGAACAAAATACATGTACACGTCCTCTAATGGCTTGAACCTTTATGCTTTTCTTCTAAAGTTAGATTGAGAGGCATTTGAAGATCATGCTGTGCATTATATTGAGAAATGTAAAGCATACCTTCTCCTTGCCCCTGCTCAGTTGCCTTTGGACTCTTTTGGCAAAGACCCCAGCACCTCCTTTTGGACTGTGGCCTTCTGACATACTTTCCCCTTTTCCTTTCTTGCTTTTCCCTGTTGAGTTTTTTTTTTATCCTTGGGAATGTAGAGATAGGGGAAAGAACAGATTACAAAGATGAATCTGTCTGTATAGAATGGAGAGTTCTCATTTAGCAACCTAAAAGTAGTTGATTAGAATATTGGTGGGACAAATATATCGTCAAGTATGCAGTCATTTATGTGCATCGTGTCAAAAGTGCATAATCACTTGTGTATTCATTATTTCACATAGGATTCACGGTATGTTGCCTGTAAAAACAATTGGGCAATGTATATCTCCTTTATACAGCACTATATTTACACCTCGTCGGCATTCACCTTTTATATAGCCATTATTAAGGCGGCAACGGAGTAAAAATAAGAAATAACGAGGAATAACCCGACGAAGATTCTTGCAGGTCAGATAGAAACTTTGTTTGTAAAAATAAAGGTACAATCACAATCATTTCAATGGAGCTTATGAGTGTGCGGGCTCTATTTCTTTAATGGCAACTGAGCAAGAGACATTCAACGTTGACCTTTGTTGTTACAACCGTTGTCATGGTAACACGATGCATTTTAAATTCCTCCAGATTGGCAGATTGCAATGCACTGCTTTAATTTCTTCACATTCACAAACAGTAAATTAGCAGCTCGCCATACTTGTAAATCATTTGTAAATAATGACCATGTAATATGTTAATTTTTCTGTTATGGTGAATAAAAAGTTGGTTACAGTTCAATTCTAAACGTTGTCAGATATGTTCTGGTAGTAATGAGCTGGCTCGTACAGCTATTTAAATGAGCTAGTTTAGCAAACCAGAACTTAATTGGCTAGAAAGTAGCTTTCAGTTTCCTGGCTTGTTAGATTTACATATCGTAAATAGCCAATTTACATATCCTAAATAGCCACATTTTTAAATGAATGTTGTTTTTTTTGGTGCAAAGAATTGAGCAGGTAATGTTGCTATTTGCCAGACCAGACTGCTGGTTGCATGCAGACTACCGTTTTGTTTATACTTTTCCATATCAATGACAATTACACATTTTTTAAACGTTGGACAACAACAATAGATTGTTGATGCGTGCCAAGCCAGTAAGATGATAAGGTATACTGTCTGAGGGGTTAGCAGGACTTTTAAACATTATCGCAATCGTGAGTCATGACCAATGATGTGGTTGGCCGAAATAAAAGTACCGTCTTTTGCCGCGTTCAAAACAACTGGGAATTATTTTTAAAAATGTTTTATTTATTTTTGTATTTTATTCATAATACAAAAATCACCAACTTACATTGCTACATCAAACATGTCTAACAAAACAAAACACAGGTATTAGCAAGAAAATACTAAAACATACAAAAAATATATAAATAAAAATAATAAAAAATTCTAGTGCAATTGTATTCACTCTGAAAAAAAGTTATTATTGTTGTTATTCACGAGGGATAATGTCTTAACAAGATAATTAAATTCAATCAAAAATATGTGTAATTTTGGTATAGAATCCTGGAATTTTTGTTTGTGTATAAAGTATTTGGCAACAAGAATTTAAAAAATGCACAATCATTTCAATGGTCTTGTTATCATTGCAATAGTAACATATCCTTCATGTCAAAAACATGGGTAGTGTTCATAATGGTAAATAAGTATTTTGAAAGGTTTTCCCAAAACTCTGACAAATGTACATTCAAAGAACGAGTCAGATTCTCACCTTCTTTTTCACAGAAAACGCAGATATCATCAATAGCCACAAATTTGAACAACATAGAATTACATGGATATACCATATGTAGAATTTTAAAGTGCACTTCCTTACATTTGTATGGTATACAATATTTGTAAGGCCTTAACCAAGCTGTTTTTCCAGACAGTGTCAGGAATAACACCCCAGCCATCCTACCATCTAAACTTGATGCCCTCAATCTCACACAAATTATCAATGAACCTACCAGGTACCTCCCCAAAGCCTTAAACACGGGCACCCTCATAGATATCACCCTAACCAACTTGCCCTCTAAATACACCTCTGCTGTCTTCAACCAAGATCTCAGCGATCACTGCCTCATTGCCTGCATCCGTAATGGGTCAGCGGTCAAACGACCTCCACTCATCACTGTCAAACGCTCCCTGAAACACTTCAGCGAGCAGGCCTTTCTAATCGACCTGGCCGGGGTATCCTGGAAGGATATTGATCTCATCCCGTCAGTAGAGGATGCCTGGATATTTTTTTTAAATGCCTTCCTAACCATCTTAAATAAACATGCCCCATTCAAGAAATTTAGAACCAGGAACAGATATAGCCCTTGGTTCTCCCCAGACCTGACTGCCCTTAACCAACACAAAAACATCCTATGGCGTTCTGCATTAGCATCGAACAGCCCCCATGATATGCAGCTGTTCAGGGAAGCTAGAAACCATTATACACAGGCAGTTAGAAAAGCCAAGGCTAGCTTTTTCAAACAGAAATTTGCTTCCTGCAACACTAACTCAAAAAAGTTCTGGGACACTGTAACTCGCCCAAGCCTTCCCCATTTCTCCTTCTCCCAAATCCGTTCAGCTGATGTTCTGAAAGAGCTGCAAAATCTGGACCCCTACAAATCAGCCGTGCTAGACAATCTGGACCCTTTCTTTCTAAAATGATCTGCCGAAATTGTTGCCACCCATATTACTAGCCTGTTCAACCTCTCTTTCGTGTCGTCTGAGATTCACAAAGATTGGAAAGCAGCTGCGGTCATCCCCCTCTTCAAAGGGGGGACACTCTTGACCCAAACTGCTACAGACCAATATTTATCCTACCATGCCTTTCTAAGGTCTTCGAAAGCCAAGTCAACAAACAGATTACCGACCATTTCGAATCTCACCATACCTTCTCTGCTATGCAATCTGGTTTCAGAGCTGGTCATGGGTGCACCTCAGCCACGCTCAAGGTCCTAAACGATATCTTAACCGCCATCGATAAGAAACATTACTGTGCAGCCGTATTCATTGATCTGGCCAAGGCTTTCGACTCTGTCAATCACCACATCCTCATCGGCAGACTCGACAGCCTTGGTTTCTCAAATGATTGCCTCGCCTGGTTCACCAACTACATCTCTGATAGAGTTCAGTGTGTCAAATCGGAGGGTCTGCTGTCCGGACCTCTGGCAGTCTCTATGGGGGTGCCACAGGGTTCAATTCTTGGACCGACTCTCTTCTCTGTATACATCAATGAGGTCGCTCTTGCTGCTGGTGAGTCTCTGATCCACCTCTACGCAGACGACACCATTCTGTATACTTCTGGCCCTTCTTTGGACACTGTGTTAAAAACCCTCCAGGCAAGCTTCAATGCCATACAACTCTCCTTCCGTGGCCTTCAATTGCTCTTAAATACAAGTAAAACTAAATGCATGCTCTTCAACCGATCGCTACCTGCACCTGCCCGCCTGTCCAACATCACTACTCTGGACGGCTCTGACTTAGAATACGTGGACAACTACAAATACTTAGGTGTCTGGTTAGACTATAAACTCTCCTTCCAGACCCATATCAAACATCTCCAATCCAAAGTTAAATCTAGAATTGGCTTCCTATTTCGCAACAAAGCATCCTTCACTCATGCTGCCAAACATACCCTTGTAAAACTGACCATCCTACCAATCCTCGACTTTGGCGATGTCATTTACAAAATAGCCTCCAATACCCTACTCAACAAATTGGATGCAGTCTATCACAGTGCAATTCGTTTTGTCACCAAAGCCCCATATACTACCCACCATTGCGACCTGTACGCTCTCGTTGGCTGGCCCTCGCTTCATACTCATCGCCAAACCCACTGGCTCCATGTCATCTACAAGACCCTGCTAGGTAAAGTCCCCCCTTATCTCAGCTCGCTGGTCACCATAGCATCTCCCACCTGTAGCACACGCTCCAGCAGGTATATCTCTCTAGTCACCCCCAAAACCAATTCTTTCTTTGGCCGCCTCTCTTTCCAGTTCTCTGCTGCCAATGACTGGAACGAACTACAAAAATCTCTGAAACTGGAAACACTTATCTCCCTCACTAGCTTTAAGCACCAGCTGTCAGAGTAGCTCACAGATTACTGCACCTGTACATAGCCCACCTATAATTTAGCCCAAACAACTACCTCTTTCCCAACTGTATTTAATTGATTTATTTATTTTGCTCCTTTGCACCCCATTATTTTTATTTCTACTTTGCACATTCTTCCATTGCAAATCTACCATTCCAGTGTTTTACTTGCTATAATGTATTTACTTTGCCACCATGGCCTTTTTTTGCCTTTACCTCCCTTATCTCACCTCATTTGCTCACATCGTATATAGACTTGTTTATACTGTATTATTGACTGTATGTTTGTTTTACTCCATGTGTAACTCTGTGTCGTTGTATGTGTCGAACTGCTTTGCTTTATCTTGGCCAGGTCGCAATTGTAAATGAGAACTTGTTCTCAACTTGCCTACCTGGTTAAATAAAGGTGAAATAAAAAATAAAAAAATAAAAAAATAAGCATGTTCCAGAAAAATATTTCCCTATGTGTAAGTTGGTTCCGTGAATTAAGAATTTGTTATATATATTTATTACAACAAGATTTCTCAAGTAAGCCCACGCCTTCCAAACTGAGTTCTGGATAAGCTTTGTGATGATCACCAAAGCTAAGATGAGTTTTCATTAGTGTAGTTGGACCACTGGGACTGGTTTTGATCACCGAAATAAACTCTCTGAAAGGTATTAGAAAGTCATTCAATGTTATAAATTATTCATATGTAAGATTATTACCCCTGTTGTCAAAAACATCAAGAACAAAGTCAATATTCCTCTCATGCCAGCTGGGGTAGAACAATGACTTATTCCTTACAGATATGTCTGAATTATTCCACAAAAGAGCTTTGTGGGGAAAAATTGTGCATGAAACATATTTTCCAGGCCATTAAAGCTTGTTGGTGAAACCTAGCCAATTTAGCGAGTATTCTTTCAGGAATGTAATTACATTTCAGTAAAAAGTTAAGACCTCCCAACTTATTAAAACACATTATTTGGTATGAAATACCATCATACCACCATCTTTTCAACCAGTTGATCTTGAAAGTGTTATTTATGTCAACAAAATCCAACACTTCCAGACCTCCTTCAGCTCTTTTATTAGAGAGGACTGACTTGTTTAGTTTGTGAGACTTCTTTTTCCAGATTAAGTCAAGAAAGGTATTGTTGATCTCTTTAAAATTAGAGGGAAGATATACACTTATATAAATAGTTCTATGTTACTAAACCTTAATACATCCAAAAGATTCACTAACAGAAGTGTATGACAGGGATGTCCAATTTTGGCATTTTTATTCGTTGTGGTTGTGGAATATCTCTAGATATTCTAAATAATGCAAATCTGCAAGGTTTAACAACTTGTAACTCGGGAAAATATTAAATCAAATCATGATGTCAGTGATCGTTAGGCCGAAGTTCTAGAAAGAGGCCCGAGTCCCCGAGTTCGAATTCCTAATTGGATGACCTTTAAAAAAATATTTTTTTCTAGTAGGAGCTCGTTTTTTTCCGAGTTCCCAGTTGTTTTGAACAAAGCATTTGTTGACGGCAATACCAATCAGATATACAGTGGGGAGAACAAGTATTTGATACACTGCCGATTTTTCAGGTTTTCCTACTTACAAAGCATGTAGAGGTCTGTAATTTTTTTAATCATTGGTACACTTCAACTGTGAGAGACGGAACAAAAACAAAAATCCAGAAAATCACATTGTATGATTTTTAAGTAATTCATTTGCATTTTATTGCATGACATAAGTATTTGATCACCTACCAAACAGTAAGAATTCGGGATCTCACAGACCTGTTCGTTTTTCTTTAAGAAGCCCTCCTGTTCTCCACTCATTACCTGTATTAACTGCACCTGTTTGAACTCGTTACCTGTATAAAAGACACCTGTCCACACACTCAATCAAACAGACTCCAACCTCTCCACAATGGCCAAGACCAGAGAGCTGTGTAAAGACATCAGGGATAAAATGTACACCTGCACAAGGCTGGGATGGGCTACAGGACAATAGGCAAGCAGCTTGGTGAGAAGGCAACAATTGTTGGCGCAATTATTAGAAAATGGAAGAAGTTCAAGATGACGGTCAATCACCCTCGGTCTGGGGCACCATGCAAGATCTCACCTCGTGGGGCATCAATGATCATGAGGAAGGTGAGGGATCTGCCCAGAACTACACGGCAGGACCTGTTCAATGACCTGAAGAGAGCTGGGACAACAGTCTCAAAGAAAACCATTAGTAACACACTACGCCGTCATGGATTAAAATCCTGCAGCGCACGCAAGGTCCCCCTGCTCAAGCCAGCGCATGTCCAGGCCTGTCTGAAGTTTGCCAATGACCATCTGGATGATCCAGAGGAGGAATGGGAGAAGGTCATGTGGTCTGATGAGACAGAAATATAGCTTTTTGGTCTAAACTCCACTCGCCGTGTTTGGAGGTAAAAGAAGGATGAGTACAACCCCAAGAACACCATCCCAACCGTGAAGCATGGAGGTGGAAACATCATTCTTTGGGGATGCTTTTCTGCAAAGGGGACAGGACGACTACACCGTATTGAGGGGAGGATGAATGGGGCCATGTAGCGCGAGATCTTGACCAACAACCTCCTTCCCTCAGAAAGAGCATTGAAGATGGGTCGTGGCTGGGTCTTCCAGCATGACAACGACCCGAAACACACAGCCAGGGCAACTAAGGAGTGGCTCCGTAAGACGCTTCTCAAGGTCCTGGAGTGGCCTAGCCAGTCTCCAGACCTGAACCCAATAGAAAATCTTTGGAGGGAGCTGAAAGTCCGTATTGCCCAGCGACAGCCCCGAAACCTGAAGGATCTGGAGAAGGTCTGTATGGAGGAGTGGGCCAAAATCCCTGCTGCAGTGTGTGCAAACCTGGTCAAGAACTACAGGAAACGTATGATCTCTGTAATTGCAAACAAAGGTTTCTGTACCAAATATTAAGTTCTGCTTTTCTGATGTATCAAATACTTATGTCATGCAATAAAAGGCAAATTAATTACTTAAAAATCATACAATGTGATTTTCTGGATTTTTGTTTTAGATTCAGTCTCACAGTTGAAGTGTACCTATGATAAAAATTACAGACCTCTACATGCTTTGTAAGTAGGAAAACCTGCAAAATCCGCAGTGTATCAAATAGTTGTTCTATCCACTCTATGTATATATAAAAAGTTGGCGGCATGCTAAAGTTAAGCTATATAGGGCAGTTTTTTGACTACAATTCCGTCTTCTTAGCGGGCCTATCATATCTTTCCAAGTCAAGCCACTCCTACATACTATTATGGAATTACATAGTCAGGAAGGTAAAGGAAGCAATTGATGAGGTAGGACAGTGGGCATTATTGTGGAGATTCCGGTTCTCTGTAGAGAACTCAGACAGTGTTCTTTACCAGGAGAAAGGTGGGAGATGAGGTACGCTTGAGGTTATATGGGAGAAACTTGGAGAGGGTGGGGTTCCTTATCGAGGACCATGTATGTTGTATTAATCTGATCTATAATAGACTATAGCAGCGTATGATTCGGCAGCTTGGACCTTATTGGAAAGTCTAGATGTCATACAGAGGCAAGGACTCGGAATATGTAGTAGGGCGTTTCAGACGTCCCCAGTGGCTGCACTACAGGTGGAGATGGGGGGGGATATGCCATTGCAGATTAGGAGACAGCAGCTGGCAATTAATTATTGTGTCAACCTACAGGGCCATGGGGTGTCTCGTCCTTCGAAAAGGATTTTACAGGCATGCTGGGAACATGAGCGAAGACGGAACACAAGCTTTGGGTGGGTGGGTAATACGCAGGCGAACGTATTACAGATCATCTGGCTGTATAATAGGCGGAGCTGATGGCCATACTGTTGGCCTTGCAGTGGGTGAAGGACATCAAGCCAGACAGAATAGTTACAGTATTTGCTCTGATTCATGTGCAGTGTTGATGTCATTTAGCTCATGTAGCATACAAGACCTTCATGAGGTAATACAAACCCATGGCAGGATTAGAGCGATGGGTATACAGATAAGGTGTACTTGGGTCCCAGCCCATGTGGGGGTGGAGGGGAACGAGGCAGTTGATGTACTGGCTAAACAAGCACTTAGTAGTGAGGCTATTGATGTTATGGTTTCAATGAGCAAGTCAGAGGGAAAAAGCCTGACATTGACAGTGATGGTGCAGAGATGGCAGGACCAGTGGAATAGAGATACTAAGGGCAGGCATTTATTTCATGTACAAGGAAAGTCGGGGAGGGGAGGACGGCAGGAAGAGACAGAAGAGAGGGAGCTATTTTTTTTACAAGATTAAGGGTTGGACACGGCCAGTTGAATAAGACATCCAATCTGATAGGAAATCATCCAACAGGAAAGTGTGATTATTGCCAGGAAACAGAGACAGTGGAGTATGTATTGATACAGTGTGGGCAGTATGAGAGGGAAAGAGAGAGGCTGAGATCTAGTATGATGTGAGAAGGGGATACAGAACATTTGTTTAAATAGTATATTGATTAGAACGTCGTTAGATATAGTCTCAAATATGTTGTTATATTTTTTAAGAGAAACGGTGCTGGCAGGTAGGATTTAGTTTCTCCCTGTCGCTGACCCACACTACAGTACAGTAGGTGGCGGTAATGTACCGTACCGTTGGATGCCAACCGCCGGTAAACCCCACCCAAGAATAAGAAGCAAAATGTTATGGAAGAAGTGAACTTTATACTGGAGTGTTATTTGAAGAAAGTGGGGGTGGTCCGATGTTGGAATACCAGTTGTTGTTTCAGAATTTACTGGACATGATAATGGGCAGTACGATAGTGAAATGTGCAGCTACAGACCTGGGAATCCAGTGGGCTGGATGGGCCATCGCAGCAGCTCTCAAAACCGAGAAGTTCTATGATTTAGCAGGTAATAACACTTGATTTAAGCCTACCGGTATGTCAATTCTCACCGAAGCGATTTGTTTGTTTTGTGAATCGCTATGATTTCATATTGTGGTTGGTTGAATAAATCACCCAGTGTATATGGTTTTGTCATAAAATATAAACATTCGTTCAGTCAAACTAAACGTATGCATTGGAATCAGGCATTGTGTTTTTCATTCAAGTATAGCATGTTGTATCTGATGAATATCAATGTTACAAAACCACTTATCTAAACCGCTTTGTTGTAAAACAACTCAAGGACTCCTCCCTCATTCAGATAAGATTAAGGATTTTCCGAAAATCAGCTTAGTTCAACATTACGGCCAACTACCAATTTTACAAGCCTCCACTCAAAGGTTAAAATTAGCCAGATAATGCTGCAACATCCATCTATTAACTAGCTTCGATAGCGCATCCGGATGATTTTAAACAAATGTTTACATTGTAGGCGCGAGATTTGTGTTAAATGTGTTGGCCTATCGCGAGATGTTTCTCACACATTGTTACGTTGTAGTTCGCGCAAATACAATTGGTGCTGTAAGTCCCAACTCCGGTCATCGAGTAACCACAGCAGTACAGTTTTATTGTAGCCCGTCTTTTGTCGATCATCCAACAATAGCATGGTAAACTAAATGAAAACAGAAGTTATGTAGGCCCTTGAATTTGATGGATTGAGTGAGGCAATTGTTGTAGGGTTTTTCATTGTTACAGTATAATATTGTCGACATCTATATATGATCTGTGAAAGTTCAATGGGCAAGTAAAAACTGTTGTGACAGTATGTGCCATTCAAGAATAACATAATTTACTTCACCGTTAGTTATGTAAAAGACTGCAACTTACCTGTAGACACTGATGAATGGGCATTCCTTGACAAAATTCTTGTGCCACTCCTCTGAGCTGTCTGTGCTCTTGGAAAGTTTTTCCCTTGTACTTTGGAGCCAATTGTCACTCTGTCAGTAGGCTCCTGGGTAAAATATTCATTGAACACGCCTTACTGTGCAACTTCTGTGTGATAGGAGTGGGCAGAGCCATGTACCATGCCCAAAGGGACACATGTCTTGTGCTGATGAACCTTGGTTGTATTTTTTTAGGGTCTGGCACATTTATATTACTCGCCCACCTGAGTCGCTATTGGGGAGGGACTCGTCATTTGAGGCAAAATGTGCAGACCGGATTGGTGACAGCATGGGGATTAAGGTAAGCTTGACAGGGTGACAGCAGGTTCTCCAATCTAATGTCACCTGCTATGCCCAACAATGAATTCCCATCCTAACAATGGAGAAGAGCAAAAAAAGCTATAAACACCTGCAGAGCTTTAGTGTTCTCTGATCATTTACTTTTCAATCAACAAAGTGTTGTATCAGTTTAGTAGTCTTATCCAAGGCTGAGGATTGGCCCGGCCCAGTCGCAGAACCCTCTAAGGATGGGACTCATTAAAGTTGAGTTAATGAATAATGGCGGGGTTAATGTCAAACTAATGCCTATGTTCTAACCTCTGCAGACTTGGAACATTCCTCTTCATGCGGATCTTAAAGGACGGCCAGGATCGCAGGTTTAACAATGTCAGAGACAGCCCAGGGACATTCTTTGTGTACTGGAGTGTTCAAGGTACTTTTGAATCATTATGGTCGCCGGCTTTTCTTATTCTCACTCAGCCACCACAGAGGTTATTTTACTTCGTCCTCAAGCAATCAGTTTTAACTCACTGCTCAGCCGTTTCGCTCTTCATAAATGTATGAAACCAGATTAGAATAGCCACTGATATCAGGATATTGTGCATTTTGCCCAAATGGGAGAACATAAATGAGGTTTACCATTGGACACTGACAGTACAGTACTCTTTTGAAAATGTTTTATATTTCGGACCCAGGTGAATTTCTAATTGAGGAGCATTATCTTGACATGTATGCAATTATTATTTATAGATTGGTAGGATAGACCATTTCTGTGGACTAATCTACCATTGGTTCAGTACATAATTTATTCCTTTCTTTCAGCTGTTTGGGTGTTCATGACCCTCCTACCTACTCTCATCCTGAACAGTGAGCAGCGAGATGAGCCATTGGGCCTGAGGGACTACCTGGGCTGGGGGATATGGGGCCTTGGCTTTGCCACGGAGGCCATTGCTGACCAGCAGAAGTGGCTCTTCAAAGGAGACCCAGATAATGCTGTGAGTCAGCTTGGTGGGCTGTTTTTTTTTTCTTTTCAGGACGTTGACTTTTTATAATTATCATGGATGCAGTGGGGTAGTTGCAAAGTATTCTCACTACAACATGCTGTCATATGAAAACCCAACCACTCTCAAACCTTTGAAAATAAACTTCCTGTATTTGTATGTTAATTTATAGAATATTTATTTACCCAGAATAGCCTCAATTCAGCCTTTCCATTCTCTCCAGGGAAAGTTCATCCAGAGCGGGCTGTGGGGCTACAGCAGGCACCCCAACTACCTCGGGGAGATACTCCAGTGGTCTGGACTCTTCCTCTCCGCCTCATCAGTGATGAAGGGTCCCCAGTATGCCAGTGTGCTATCTCCTCTGTTTGTCTGGTTCCTGCTGCGTCACGTCAGTGGCATTCCCATCCTGGAGAAGCAGGCCATGAAGAAGTGGGGCTCAGACCCTGCCTTCCAAAACTACGTTAAGAACACTCCTCTCCTTTGGCCAATTCCCAAGTTCTGATGTGTTACATACTTTCTAATAGGGTGTTCTGGCACAAGGGGAACTTACTGAACAGGACCATTTGTAATCATCAAGCATCCAATGCGCTGGTTGTCTTTGATATTCTCATATCGAAGCACACATACACACACGCAGAAACTTCAGATTGTATCTTGCACAAATGTTTTGATAAACAGGTTTACTCAAAATCCACAATTTTAACTATACCACTTTTCAGTTGTCTAAAAACACTTGAATGTACTACTTAAGTAGTTTTTGGGTATCTGTACTTTGCTATTTATATTTGACAATTTCACTAAATTCCTAAAGAATGTACTTTTTACTCCATACATTTTCCCTGACACCCAAAAGTACTCGTTACATTTTGAATGCTTAGCAGGACAGGAAAATGGTCCAATTCACACACTTATCAAGAGAACATCCCTGGTCATCCCTACTGCCATACTCACTAAACACAAATGATTTGTTTGTAAATGTTGGTGTGCCCCTGCCTATCCGTAAATAAAACTAGAAAAATAACACTGTCTCGTTTGCTCAATTAGGGATGTGAAATGATTTATACTTATATTTTAAAAAGTATTTTACTTGGTGACTTGAGTCACCTTAATAGAAAATATCTTGACAATTGGGTACTTTTTCCACCACTGCAAAAGTCAGTTGATGTAGTAAACCTACTTGTATCAGTGCTACTCTGTCTAGTCTGCTTTGGAAGACAAGCAAGGACTGTTATTCCTTGCACTTCTGAGCAAAATGCAAAAATAAACTGTTTAGAGGAAGTGAGAACACAACTGGAGTAATGACCTGACAGACTACAGTAGTATTCTGAATTATCTACATTCTTCTACATGTAACTGAAAATGAAGGAAACACCAACAGTGTCTTAATAGGGTGTTGGGCAAGAACAGCTTCAATGCACCATGGCATAGATTTTATCACTGTCTGGAACTCGGAGGGAGGCACTATTCTTCCACAAATTCGATAATTTGGTGATTCGTTGATGGTGGTGGAAAGTGGTCTCAGGCTCTGCTCCAGAATCTCCCATAAGTGTTCAATTGGGTAGAGGTCTGGTGGTTGATATGGCATACATTGTTTTCTTGCTCATCAAACCATTCAGTGACTATTTGTGCCCTGTGGATGGTGGCATTGTCATCCTATAGGGGCATAGCCATGGTAGCCAAAATAACAGCCTGACCAGCATTTTCATACATGGGATGTTAATTGCTTCTTTAACTCAGGAACCGCACCTGCTTTCAATACTTTGTAGCCCTCAAGCATTTCCTGTATTTTTTTTAAGTTAGTGCAGCAACAATGAAAGGTAATGAGAGACCAGTTTAAATGTACTGTATACTGTTTTTACAAATCACAGATCATACAGCATGTACTTGTACAAAACAAATTGACCAGAAAAAGCTTTGATCAAAGGAAATGTTACATTCTTGTTGAAATGCCCCCATTTCTACACACAGATTCTCAGTTACGCAATGCAGCGTTCTAGGCCACTAGGGGCACAGAACATTATAGCCAGAACCAACCTTCCATTGTGCAAACAAAGATGGTCATGAAAAGTATGTAGTAAATCAAAGTAAAGTAATCCATTTCCGAGGACTACTTGTAGTATAAGCTATATTATAGAACGCTCAGAAAAGGAAACGGGTGAAATGTTAAACCTAAGTTAAGTTGCATCAGAACCGGCCGTGATTAGGAGTCCAATAGGCCGGCGCACAATTGGCCCAGCGTCATCCGGGTTTGGCCGTCATTGTAAATAAGAATTTGTTCTTAACTGACTTACCTAGTTAAATAAAAGGTAACATTTAAAAATAAAAAAAGTTAAGAAAAAGTAAAACGTATAATCAAGTTGTATGAATAAATGGCTAAATGTACTGGACTCACCAGGCATACAGCTACTTGGTTACCTCTGTTAGATAATTATAGCTAAAGAACACTGCAGACTAAAGACGCAGCATCATATTAGTATTGCCATACTGTGGCTAGTCTTGAGTATGTAAAAGACAAATGGAGCTAAAGCATGTAGACCTTTCAAAAGTGATTATACAAATACAGGGGGGAAACACAGAAATATAATGCCACCCGCAGTGCCAACTCCGTTCAAGCCCGTCATAAAAAGCTCTATGCAAAGTTGTTTTCCAACTGGTGATCCGCAAATTGCATGTTAGATATTCATATAAGAACAGCCTTTTTTTCCAACAGCCTAAATTCAGACACGCACATTCGCAACCAATGTTCAAATGTTTCTTTGTAAATAAATCACAGGAGGATACTGAAGAAAAACCTTAAATTGTATCTACAAACCTAGTACATGTCATTGCCAGAGGTGATGAGAAATCAACAGAAAGCATCTTGATTCAGAGCCAACTTTAAAAAAAACTGCGCTCCAAAGAGACCCTCCCTTTTGATTGGAAAAATATTAATTTTTTTTGCACACGTAAAAAAGACAAATCCTACAATTTAAAAATATAAAACATCTGTGGAACCATTACTGTCTCAATCGTGTAAAATTGTCTAAAATAAAACAAGTAAAAACCTGCTGCTAGGTATTGAACAGAGCTGCTCTGCAGCGGCTTTGGATTACTTGAGGAGCGGAGATGCAAAAAAGTTTCCTTGGCGACTGGTGATTCCCACTCCCACGACAGACTTGCTCTTACTCCCAAACCTGAAAGTTACAACAAAAAAACATTACTATTAGCATTAGTCAAATGAAGCCAACGTTAAAAAGGAGCAAATTATGAACTTGGTGAAAGAACTTATTCAGAGGTCATCTACATTAACTTAAGGCTGTCTGTTTTGTTGAACAATGGCATTTGCATTGAGACTAGCGAAAACCCAAGTCCTTCAGCCAGGAACTACATACACATTGCAGTGACTTACAAAAAAAACACTGAATAAGTAAAATGCATGACAGGACAGAGCGCTTACTTGGGTGTAGTCTTGCTCAGGGTGGACCTCATGCGTTGACCCAGAGAGCTGGAGGACGGAGTTTTGTTCATTTGGTGGTGCTCTGGAGTGGTGAGAGGACCCAGCATGCTCACTGGAACAATATCAATACACACAGTCAACATTAGTCACATTACCCCAGTTGGTAACCAACTGATTTGCATTTGTTTTTAAATATAACATTTTCATAAATTGTCAATATAATAACACATGAACCTAAATGGAGGACCTGGCCAGAGGCAGGCACTCACGTGGGATTTGGTACGGGGTTGCTGAGATAATGCTTGACTAGGCTCACCTTTGTGGTCAGGGGTATAACAGTTATTGTTCTCGATAATCATGTGATCAGGGTGCGGCTGGTCATGGTCCACCATCATGAACTGGCTCCAGTACTCCACCGGCAGGCCCAGCAGACGCTCAATAACCTGGGTAATAATAGAAATGCATTAGCTTCTGTTTTTTCCTGAAGAATTACAGCATATTGCCACATCCTCTTTGAAGGGGCTAAACAGATCAAACAACTTGCAAGACTTAAAATAATTAGACGTTAAAATGTAACCATGGTATTTTTACTGCAAGTTAATTAAACCAAGACTGTTGCTGTAATGAGTTACCTTGGGCTGGCGTTTGGTGTCCTGCAGGATTGTCACGGGCTCTGGGTCAGGCACTGCATGGCCAACGATAGTTGGCCCAAACACCCGAGCCAAGTTGGTGATGTCCATCTTAGTGTCCAGGCTTTGTGCAACCCTGAAAGAGAATGCATGTTGGGCAATAGGAGCCCATTTATCAAGGAGAAAAACAAACAACAAAGCTCAAATGATCAGTGATAGGGAGCAACAATTACATTTAAAATGAGTAAGGAGAGCTGCACAGCAGATGCTAACCTCTGAAGATGAATGGCCAAGAAGGCCAGGGTGTCCCTGTTAGCCTGTGGCAGGTCACTGATTGTCTGGTACATCAGGGCAATGCTGTTATCCTCATCCGCCAGCTCTGAGGACAAAGTGAAACGTCAGTAGAGAGCACAGAAGTTGAGTTGTAGACATGGATTATTATTTGTTTTAGTCCAGATGAAGAATTTAACATTGCAGGGACTTAGTAACTACATTTACTGGTGACCAAGAACATCACGAAGGAACGCTTAACTGTATTTGACTGTATTACTAACCAAAACATTTAGTGTGCCCAAGGACAAAATGGCTATGCAAAGCAACTAAAAGACACCTTTATCCAGTCTACCACTGGCCAAACCAACCACAGAGTGATAAAGTTATTGTTTTATCGCTTAAGGGCCAACACCAACCTGCAGCCTCCATGAAGGTGTGGTTGAGGCGGAAGGTGAGGAGGGGCTCTTTGAGGTTCCTGAGGAAGTCCTTGAGGAGCCCAGTGACGCAGTGGATATCATCCACCTTGCTGAGCAGCGGGACAGTCTTCCCACGCAGGAACTTCTCCTTCAGTTCCTTGACCGTGCGGTCTGAACCGGACAGCCGATAGAGGCCGGTCTGGGAGAGAAAAGAGCATGGTGAAACTGGGATCAATCACAGATAGCTTCAAACTATTTACTGTGTTTCACACTATATTACTACTGTATAAACTAAGCTAAAAAAAAAATAGCAATTATACAGCTCGGTGTGAGGCTGTATTTTTTAAATATTTTTTAAACAGACTGGAGATGACAACTCACCTCATGTAGGCCCCTCTGCTCAATCTCATTGACGCAGTGCACCACCAAAGAGGGAATCATGGGAGATTGGACATGGGAGACGTAGTCTGTAAGCGTACCCTGGGATCGGTAATACATTTAAGAGGGAATGGTTATCCCATTAGACTACACTGAAATCACAAGATACTTGAAGACAGACAAGTGCATGTATCAGAATGAACGTATTGTTTGAGTATATGAATACAAGTTGAGAATTCACAAGAAACAATCCTGTACCTGTCCGATTTTGACAGGAGTGCCACTCAGGCTGGGGATGCATGGCAGGGGACAGCGTTCACGACACTCTGGGTGGGTGACCACTCTGCAGTCACGACACTTCAAGGAGATCTTTCCGAACTTGATCCTCTTGCCACAAGGTACACATGACTCTGGCTTGATTACCTGAGCGTGAGGTAAAACAAAGCGTGGTTGATACAAGTTCGCACAAATCATAACTTGTCATTTTAACCTGAAAATAAGAACCAAAGCAACACGTTTTTACTACAAAAGCTAATTCAATAAAATAGCCTTTCTAAATTCACCCATGTGATAACGCTCTGACTGAAAACAAAATGACATTCCTACCGTTTTGGAGACAAACTCGTGCAAACGGACACCCCCGTTGCCCTGGGGCGTGCTGGGTTCCTGAGGCCTGCTGGGCTGTTTGAACATGACATCCTCAGACTTTACTGACTCCGAGTCCCACTCCTGTGTAGCTGAACAAGTGGGAGCGAGAGGTCAAATACTGCTCTGACAAAGCAGTTATGATGATTTATGAACATGTCACATTGTCAAGGATAAACTAATACAGTCCCGCTGCGTGCTGCTTCCCAAATAAATATCACATCATGCTTCGACATAAAAATACCATCTTCCATTGCAAAGTTGACCAAATAAACAGTAAATGAGTAAGAGCTGTTACCAGTCTTTCTCCTGCTCCGAGTCCAGTAGGGAACCGACTCAATAGTAGAGACGGCTTCAATGGGACCTCCGTTAGCAGGCACGGTCACTGTAGTCTTGGCCACAAGAGACTCATTTCCCTACAGCCATTAAACAGATCAGTCAAATCACTTTAAACCTCAACCGTATAATGAGTAACCGCTCTCAGCTCCCTACATTTGATTCATTTAGCAGATGCTCGTATCCAGACTTACAGTTAGCGCATTCATCTTAAAAGAGAAATTGCATCATAGCACCACCCCAACAGCAACATATGTGAAAATGGTGCATTCCTATGTTTGGTAGTAAAAAAGACAGGAAGATAAGAGTTTCTAATGACATCTGTGTACATCATGTGATTTTAACCAATGAGTAAGCATTTCCTACTAATTGGTTGAAGTGCATTGGAAACACTTGTCTTTATAACTACAAAACGCACCATTTTCATATGTTGATGTTCAAGTAGTGCTAGAGATTATTAATATGAAGTTGAAAATGAAATTTCACAATAAGATAGCTAAGTGAAACAAGCACAACAGTCATAGTAAGTAATTTCTTAAATAAAAATAAAATAGTTATCAGCAAAGTCAATGTATATAAATATATATATTTGCATTAAAAAATAAAGTATGTGCGTGGGGGGGGGGGGGGGGTTAAGACATCTGTCTTTTTAAGATACCCTTTAAAGGGTTTCAGATGTTTTTGGACAATGGGCATATTTACAGAAATGAAACCTTTACCTTTTCAGAAGTTCTGCCTGTTGATCGAGACCTTTTGGAAGCACATGGGGGACCATCAATGAAATTTCTTGAGGCAGAACGCTGTAATGAAGATGTCAAACATGTTAATAACAAATACACCACCGCGCCCTTCATTTACACATTCAATAAATAATTCCGGGGCGGCAAGGTAGCCTAGTGGTTAAAGCGTTGGACTAGTAACCGGAAGGTTGCAAGTTCAAACCCCCGAGCTGACAAGGTACAAATCTGTCGTTCTGCCCCTGAACAGGCAGTTAACCCACTGTTCCTAGGCCGTCATTGTAAATAAGAATTTGTTCTTAACTGACTTGCCTAGTTAAATAAAGGTAAAATAAAAATAAATAAAAAAATCATTCCAATGAACTGCTTACCCTCTTTTCACGTTTCTTCAGTCGCACAGTTCTCACGATGGATGAGTCCCAGTCCTGGAATGGTTTATCAAACAAACAGACCAGGTTCATTATTGCAAAATATGCCAACTTATCATCTCAATTATATTATGCATATATATATATATATATATATATATATTATGCATATATATATATATATATATATATATATATATATATATATATATATATATATATATATATATATATATATATATATATATATATATATATATATATATATATATATATATATATATATATTATATTATTATATTATGAATTGCTTTAGCCATTCTCCAAGCTAAAGGTTTGGATGAGTAATATACTTGATTCAGAGGCTTAAGCATTTAGACAAGACAAATATATAAACTTACCAGAGAGTCATCCGTTTTATCATAGCTGATGTCTGATGAAATGGAGGCAGACTCATCAATGGTCTTCAATCTATGGAAAATAACCAAATTAAATAGTGTAACTTTTCAGATGTTGATATGTTAATAGAAAATGCATTGGTAAGCTTTTCAACTCATGAACAGGAGCAAGGCACTAGAAGTGGGTCCTTACCTTCGGCTGGTGTTAAGGTTAGCTGGTGCCGCCTGAGAACGAGCGTTAAGGAAGGCCAGAGCAGAACGCTGCTCTTCATTCAGCTGGATGCTATTGCTGGAGCCCTCGGTGATCAGAAGCTCCCGAATCAGCTGGATCTGGCGGTCCTGTAACACAGGAGAACACAGGGAGAGCGGAGATGAGAGAAGTCGTATGAAGCCATTTGACAGTTTATTGGGAGAAGAGTGAACCAGTCTGAGGGTGCCAGTGAAGAGAAGAAAATATGAAGATAGACTTTGTCAGTGCATACACACCAACTTATCACAGTCAGCTTCTGCCTTCTGGCGGCGGCGGATCTCCACGTCGACTTGATTTCGAGCATGCTTGAGTTTGACTTCCAGGGCTCCCCTCTCCGTTTCTGCCTTGGAAAGCACTTCCTTGCAGGACCCCAGGTCCCGCTCAAGCCTGAGCCATCTACGACGGCAGTCCTCAAAGTTAAGGGCCATCTGGATGAACTCTGATAAGGGAAGTTGTACAATAATGTGTGTTAGCTTTAAATACATCTTATCCATTGTCTATATTATTAATCTCCTTGTCAAATCAAATTAAACAGAATTACTTACGGGGCTCAATGCTCTCATTGAGTATGTCTACATGAGACCTCAGATTGCCAAACAAGCTGTGTAGGTTCATCACAGCAGTGTCCATCTTCTGGGAAAAATAAAGGGCACATAGAAACCAATACTGATCATGAACTTCTATGAGGCTCATAAAAATAAACGTGAATATTGAATAACATCATCCCCAAGCTAATTGTTTCGGCACAATTGTCTGCTGGTGAACCCTAATCATAGAGCTTGTAACGTTAGTCCTATAAACCGAAAAGTATTTACCTCTGGTTCGTTCAGCCATTTCTATGAGGAAAGAATCTTGTTTTATTTAACTAGAATACGGTTTTGGCTAAACTCCGAATACAAGGTCCGAGGTTAACACAGCCTTAGAAGATTTTACGTTGCGTTTTATGAGATTACATCAGTCAGTTAAAATTACCGTTATGAATTATTGAGCCTGTGCTTTTTTTTTATTATATAAAATAATCACATTTCACAAAAAGTGGAGGTTAGAAGATTCTCATAGAACAAAAAACGTGTAAGATCTCCTAAGCCTGTGTTTGCCACAGACCTTATTTTCGGCATTTATTCAAAACGCCCACATTTTTGTCCAACGAACCATGACGGAGTTAACGTTAGTGCCTAAAAAGACGCCATTACTATTACTCTATTCATCATAGTAACCGAACTAACGTTGAAGATTTGAGTAAACATGTTGATTGTCATTAAAAAAAGTTTACTCGCACATACAAAACATTTAGCTAATTTAGCAAGCAAAAGTAGATTTAGCTAGGCTAGCCAACATTGTTAATGATGGAACTATGATTCAAAAAACTACAGCTAGCTAGCATGCTAACGTTAATAGAATAACTAACGTTACAAGTACATACCGCTTGCTGAGTCCACCACTCTGAGTAATGAAATAAGGCAGACAAAACACCTAAACCTTTTCACAGCCAAATGTTTTGACCTCTCTTTTGCCACTGGATGAGCAAGTGTGTTATTCTTTTGTTCGGATCATCTCAAACTCAGCTCCTGGAAGTGTGTATTCAAATAAAATAGGCACGTTTAATTTCAAATGTACCCACTAGCCAATGAATATCAACTGACGTTCTTCACGTAGCTGTACGTCAACGCGTATAGGGGCCAGCAGCTCCATAAAACGGTTACCTCTTAGCTCTGATCCTGGATCAGACAGTCCTGCAAGCAACAGTAGCCTAAATAAAATGTGGCAAATATGAATGAAAATTTGGGAAAATCCACAATAATCAATATTACGTTTTAATGATGATGATTATTATGATAATTATTATGCGTTAGTATTAATTAACATTCATTCGTCAAATGTATTATTGGGATGTTATACTTACCCACTGGGCAAGTGGGTATGACCATGAAATGTTGCTGAGACAGAGGTTTTGACCGTGTCTTGATTAATTTCTGAGCTAATCAGTGGTATGGGTGGAAAATCAGTAAGTATTTTCAAATGACCATATACAGAACAACACACACACACACACACACACACAAAACTCTTCCTCCCTCAGAGAGAGAGAGAGAGAGAGAGAGATCAATGTTTTCACTTGGACAACGTGCGAACAACGCATGCATGCAGACCAAACGCTAAAGGAGCACGATTTAATTCTAGGAAGACGCTTGTTGAAGACAGCAAAAATGATTGCCACTACTCAACAGAACATGACCACGGACCTGGTAAATGGCTTACTGAATAGTTTCATTATTTTTAAGTTGCTTCCACGATTTATTTTTGTTGTAAAATATCATTGAGCTGTATCTGTGTAAATATCATTGATGCAGCTCTCTGATAAGCATGCATAAACGTTGAAGTTGCGCGTGTGCGTGATTGTGCGCGTATGTGTTTTTGGCTACTGTTGTTAGTATTTCTCTGTTGTGACCAGTCCGCGTCTTTCATTTAAATCAACATGATTTGGTTATCGATAAGTATCTGTTTTTGCGTTTTAATCTTTCATTCATACTTTAAATATGTAATTCATACTGCCATTTCCTGAACAAGCTTCTGTGCTCTGACTGCTCTGACTGCAGTGGTCGTGCATTGTAGCCCAAAACATATCAGCATTCGTCTCTTCTATCGCAAACTGATTTAATGTGGTGACTTTTTGTTAAACTGACACAGTTAAATGATGTAGATTTGAATACACCTCATACATTCCGGTTATCGCGGTTATCGCGATTGAAATATTTATGTTTGTTTTGTGAATAGATCTGACATGCCTGTTCAGTTGTAGCGTAATCTAAAGTGAAATCATGACCGGATTACCAATGCCAAAGGGGAGGATCTTACTTTATTATATATTTATACTGCATGCTGATAAAGAGAGCTCTGCAATCACAGAGTGTGAATGAGCAGGGGATGGATGGACAATCAATTTTATTCTGTAGCCTAATTGTATAAAGTGTATAAGCAATCTACCCACTCAATTAAATTGATGTAAAATCTGAATATCAAAGTAGCCTATTATTTATCGCCAGACCCTATGTTTTTCTGCATTTTACATTTCATACTTTTTTTTGCCACTGATTTTAATGTCATATTTCTTTGCCCCTTTGTAATGAATTATGTCCACTACATACCCATTCAGCAGTTCTGTGAGCCTATCCAAACAGAGAAGTAAGAAGTTGCAACAGTTTTTGCATGCTATGAAGCCCTACTTGCAGGCTGTCAATAGGTCGCAGAATTGCTGACACCAAGAAATGTCAGTCACAACATGTGACGGTAGTCGGTTGCATCTTTGTGGACAGTTGCTGATCGCTTCAAACGTTTTTTTAATGAATTCTCTGAGAATTACATTGCCCCTGGAGATTAGTTAGTCTGTTGCTGTATGCTTTTCATCTCGAGTACAGCAATACTTTATAGCCTTGACAAATTGTCTAACTAATAATACACATCACCCATCACCTTCTCAGTGACAGCAGCAATTGAACCATGGCAGCATTTCAGTTCAGAGCTGCACTAATGCATATGGCTGACCAATCATGTGTCAGACTGTTAACAAAAATGTTTTTAATCAGTGCTGTATTAGGTTGTATTGGTATGTTTCATAGTGTGTGACATGTAAATAATTGAATATACATTATATGTATTTTCTGTCTGAAGTAGCCAGTTTGGATTTTTTTTGACATATCCCCTCAATTTAGAATAAATCCCTTCAATTTTGTAGCTTAAACAAGGAAGCCACAAACACTAGTCAGCGTATCCATATCCCTTATCGTTTCCCAGGCTAATGTCTCTCTGTGCTATGGCCCAGTCTCAATCAATGCCTTTTATTTTACACAGCAAAGCAATTCATGTAGCTCATGCACCTCAGTGCTTGCTTCTGTCTTCACAGATTTCACACTTCTGTAGACAGATAGGGAGCTCTTATCTGTGATGGGTTTGGGGAAACAGAACATTCAGGCTGTATTTATCAGTCGTGTGTGCCTGCATCGGGATCTGAAAGGACACGCACATCTCTCTCATATCTCATCTCTCCTCTCGCCCATGCTTTACAGTGGCATCACACCCCATTCTCCCCAAGGCAGACACGACAATGAGGAGGAGTAGTCGGGGGGGCAGCAGTCATACAGTACCCACCCAGAGCCCTTTTGTACAGTCATTTTATAATGCTTGGTGGGATGCATGAAAGGGAAAGGAGAATGCCTCGCAGCAGAGGAGGCTAAAGCAGTGTGTCTGTTCCATGTGAATGAGGCAAGTGCTGCATTATGTGGTATTATCCCAAAGGGCAAATTTGTCAGCTTCCTCAACCCCACATCCATAGCCTACCACCTACAACCCTTTAGGATGTGAGGCAAGCAAGAAAGTAAATATTGATTGCCCCCCCCCCCCCTCCAGAAAGCATATGATAGCAAAATGTGTAGAATTGCAAGAAATAAGCTTTAAAACGGCATAATTTTCTCTCAGCCTCGTGAAAGTTGTGTAGAGCAGCAGGAAATGAGCTTTAAGACAGCAACATTTTGTCTAAGCCTCATGGCAAATTGTGAACAATAGCATGAGATGAGCTATAAAACAGTGATTTTTTTCTCTATGACCCACCAAAATATGATGGGGAAAAGATCTGTCCCCACCCTCTGCTCACTGTACTGTATTGTACTGTACTTTACTGTGCTCTACTCACTATACTGTAATGTACTGTATTCTACTGTGTTCTACTGTACTCTACTCACTGTACTGTACTGGACTGCACTGTACTGTGCTATCCAAACTATGCTAGGTTCAGATTTGGTCCAGTTCGGTCCATTTATGGACATTAACATCAAGGCCAGGGTGGAATGACTAAATTTCAACTCTCCCAGTAAGAGCTGGGAAAGTTGATATTAACTGGAGAGGGAGAGGGAGAGGGATGGGTTTTCCAGACTGTTTTAACACTCTTGGTTTGACCACCAGATAACAGAAAGACAAAGAAAACAATTCTGAGCTGAACTTAACAGGATGCCAGTGGAAGGGAGGACAGTAGCAGGTGACCCAACTGTGGTTTGTGACTGTTATGATTTCCCATTGTAGCCAATTCAGTTGCCGTAAATTTCCAATTTGGTAATGGAATTAGGAGTTTAAATAATTTACTAATTCATAAAGAAAATGTATATCAGTAAAATCCCTATAACTAATTGATAGGTCTACCTTTACTTGTTACTTCTGTAAACTTTCACTATCCTCCCTCCTCATGAGGGAGAGACATTTGAAAGCATCATAAATATGTGTGTGTTTTTGGTAACAAAATTACAAAGCACAAGGCAATATTTCTTCAATTTACAGAAGGTCAACAATTTCTTAGAAACTAAATATAAACGTCTTTACGTCAATATGATTGTGTTTTGATGTATTTCTTATACCTTTTAAGACTTTTCTCGGTAGATGTTTTCTAAGACCCCTTTTCCACCTGTTTATCCAGATACCAAAGTCTTTACCTATGACAATTTTTTTTTTTTTTTTGGGGGGGGGGGGGGGGGGTGGAAAATGGTTGAAAAAGGAATCTATGCCTTAATCTCCCAAAAATATACAGTCTTAGCTTTCATTTGACGCAAAACTTGATACACTCCTATGAACTTTTACATGGAAATGACCATATGTAGATGAGAGTCAGCGGCAGCGTAGCCTAGTGGTTAAGAGCGTTGGATTAGTAACCACAAGGTTGTAAGATCGAATCCCCAAGGTACAAAATCTGTCGTTCTGCCCCTGAACAAGGCAGTTAACCCACTTTTCCAAGGCCGTCATTGACTGATTTGCCATTAACTGACTTGCCTAGTTAAATAAAGGTTAAACATGTCAACAGTAGCTTCACAAGTTGTGTGATTCTGCTTCAGATGATTTATTATGGTATGTTCACCACCTGTTCCAATGAAAGACCGACAAGGAGTTAAGGAGATCCCCCAGAGTCTAATTCATGAATTTTTAACAGCCATATGGAATCTCCCACCAACTAGCTCTGGTGCATTGGGAGTAAATTGAGTAATTCATTGTATTTTGTGTGGTTTCTCTTATTGAGTCTGTAGCCAATCAATACAATTAATGTATTACAATGTACATACATTGTGTTTCGTTTAAAGAAGAGGCTGTTACCTGTAATCGTTAGTTGTGTTTCTCAGTGAAGGGGTCGGGGTATATGTCCCGTGATTCCACAAGTTGTCATATTTTGCGGGGAGGGACGCTCTGCAGTGGTCCGTCCATCTAAAAGTCCCTTTTACGGGTTGCTTTCTTTCTATTAATTGTTTCCCACTGGACCTTGTTCAGCTGCACACGGTATCAATCATCTAATTTTGTTGAGGGTAATTCCCTTGATCTGCTCTGTCTGTTTGCCATGTTGGGAGTGGAGCTTTGTTACCTCTTACTGATGCAATGAACTTAGTCAGCACTGGAAATGTTTGTGGAGGACTCTCGCAAGGTGCTCTACCCAAGAGATCCATGGTCGGTTGCCCTTACAAATCTACATTTTGTATAGCAGTAGATTGCCCGTGTGTCGGTTTGACTGACAGCTTCATCAAAGCTTTATCTGGAGGCTCCTCTCGACTCTCTTTCGGATGGATGGCTCACTGAGGAGTGTGTTAAACATGATTCATTTATTTTCATTTCATGAGGATCTTTTCTGGGTCAGCAGAAAGTGTGCCTGCTGTTGATATTAACATCAAGCCTGAGCAGGTTGCTCACTGACAGGACCTAATCCCTCATCTGTCCACCTCTTCTGGCAGCCAGTGCTGTGTTGGATCATCAATTCCTCAGATTTAGCATCACCATCACTGAAATCCACCCAGACTGTGTTGGCTGTGTGTATCCACACTTGGGATTCTCTTCCTGTCTCCTGTATCTGTGTCTCTTTTGCAACAACTTTGACAAAACTCCCTCTTCCCCCAGCCAGCATGCACAGGGTTCTCCCTCTCTATCTTCTTACAACGGTGCATGCAGCCTTAATTGGAAGTGTAGCCTTATGCACCACGCCTCCTGTCGCGGTGCATCCCATTAGGGCGGATGTTTTAGCAGAGTGTTGTATGCAGTCATTAGGGAAGGACTTTGAAATCAAAACACTGTCTATAGTAGAATCATCAGAGCAAAGGAATTAGGTTAACCATGTGTCTCTGCTAGAGACATGTGTTTGTGTGTGTGTGTGTGTGTGTGTGTGTGTGTGTGTGTGTGTGTGTGTGTGTGTGTGTGTGTGTGCGTGCGGGTGCGTGCGTGCGTGCGTGCGTGTGTGTGTCTGCTTTAGATTAGATTAGATTCGATTCGTTTTTTAGTCACATGCACAGGGTCACATATGTAATCGCAAGGTACAGTGAAATTCTTATGCTCCAAGCTCCAAAAGTGCAGGTAAAAAAAATGAGATTAGAATAATAATAGTAATAATAATATATACACATTTACAACTGTAGCAATGATAAATGTCCATTTGGGAGGTGGGGACAGGGTAAATGTAGAATACCCATGGGGGGAGCAGCAATGGGGGGAGGGGGAGGTAGTCCAGGGGGCAAGAGGGGGACAGAGGGAGCAGTTAGCTGACTTGTGGCTATTCAGCAGCCTGATGGTCTGGGGGTGGAAGCTATTGGCCAGTCTGATACTCTTATACTTCCCAGAAGAAGCAAGTCAAGCACAGTCAATGAGGTTGGGAGGACTTTGCCTGCACATCAATTTATTATGATTAACCTTTATTTAACTAGGCAAGTCAGTACAGAACAAATTCTTATTTACAATGGCGGGCTACACCGGCCAAACCCGGACAACGCTGGGCCAAATGTGCGCCGCCCTATCGGACTCCCAATCACAGCCGGGTTGTGTTACAGCCTGGATTGGTTTGGTATCTCTCTGGACCGCGGTGGGGGTTGTCCCTACTGGCCCAGCAAGTAGTGGTTTTAATATGGATGTGTTATGAAACCGGAGCCAGGATGATCTAATAAAGATAAGACATTGGCTGTGTGTCCATGTATGCTGACGATTCAACCCTATACGTGTCAGGAACCACAGCTACTGTAGTGAAGTCAGTCCAACCCTAAACAAAAAGTTGCAGTTGGTTTTAGACTGGGTGGCCAGTAATAAACAGTAATAAACTGGTCCTGAACATCTGTCAAACTAAGAGTATTGTATTTAATACAAATCATTTCCTAATTCCCAGACCTCATCTGAATCTGGCAATGAATGGTGTGGCTATTGAGGAAGTTGAGGAGACAAAATTACTTTGTCTTACCTTAGATTGCAAACTGCCATGGTCAAACCATATTGACTCAATGCTTGTAAAGATGAGGAGAGGTCTGTCTGCGGTAAAGAGATGCTCTGCTTTTTTGACACCACACTCCACTAAGCAAGTCCTGTAGGCTCTAGTTTTATCTTATCTTGATTATTTTCCAGTTATATGGTCAAACGCTGCAAAGAAAGACCTAGTTAAGCTGCAGCTGGCACAGAACAGAGGGGCACATTTAGCTCTTTATAGGGCTGATATCAATACTATGCATTCCAGTCTCTCTTGGTTAAGAATTGAGAAAAGATTGACTGCATCACTTCTTGTTTTTATAAGTGTCACGTTCTGACCTCTATTTCCTTTGTTTTGCATTTATTTAGTATGGTCAGGGCGTGAGTTGGGTGGGCAGTCTATGTTTGTTTTTCTATGTTTTGGGGCAGTTCTATGTTTTCGGCCTAGTATGGTTCTCAATCAGAGGCAGGTGTCATTAGTTGTCTCTGATTGAGACTCATACTTAGGTAGCCTGGGTTTCACTGTGTGTTTTGTGGGTGATCTGTTCCTGTCTTTGTGTTTGCACCAGATAGGGCTGTTTTGAGTTCTCACGTTTCTTGTTTTCGTTAGTTTGTTCATGTATAGTGTCTTCATTAAAATACAATGAACAACCACCACGCTGCGTTTTGGTCCGCCTCTACTTCACAACAAGAGAACCGTTACAATAAGAAACATTAATGTGTTGGAAATTCCAAATGGTTTGCATAGTCTAATTTACACACAGCCCTGACACACACACTTACCCCACCAGACATGCTACCAGGGGTCTTTTCACAGTCCCCAGGTCCAGAACAAATTCATGGTAATGTACAGTATTATACAGAGCCATGATTGCACGGAACTCCCTTCCATCTCATGTAGCGCAAGTGAATAGCAAACCAAATGAAGAAACAACTCACGGCACAACGCCACTCCCCCATGTGACCTACTTGTTGTGTGTAAGTACTGACATATACTGTATGTGTAACTGATAGATGCACACTACATGTTGATGTGTTTTGGTATGTGTCAGACCCCAGTAAGACTACCTGATGCCATTGGCATCGGCTAATGGGCATCCTAATAAAATAAAATCTATCTGGAAACCAGTCAAGGTATAGGAGTTGTCTCCTCGTTATCTCCCCATTTTCACATTGTGAGACATTTCACACATGTTTCAGGTATGCATACAGGTTCTGAGTATGTGTGACCAAGATTGGGGATTGTACATTGCATAAGGAGAAATTAGTGTGTGTGTGTGTGAGTGCTAAAGTTGCTGTATAGTGACGGTTCAGAGACAGTTGGTGTAACACAGGGCTGGATGGAGGATCAGCAATCTGTCAACTAGCGATCCGCATGGCTGTTTCCAGGCCACATCAAGGCCTGGAGGAAGGTGATGGTGATGGGGGACAGCAGCCCGCCCATGGCTCTGTGGCTCCAAGGACAAGGCCAGGCTACAGAGGCAGGCGGCCATAATGAAAGCCGAGCTTTATGGCTGCTCTGTGATTGAGCTCTCACACATCAGTGAGCATTGGGCTCCAGCGTCCGGTCTCAGACAGGCAGACACTCTGAGGGATCACAGAGTAGCTCGTCTGCCGTTATCTTTAATTGCTGATACCATGGCTCTCTCTTCCTAGCAGAGCTCGAAGGAGCATCTGATGAAAATATACAGACATAATATTCCTATGGCAGCTGTTTCTTGTACTTTAATGCTCAATCTTATTTATGTTTCACCTTGTGTTCTTAAACGTTCTGTTCAATTCCCGTCAAGTCTGTTTGATTTATCATGTTGCACCACAGACTTCTATACAGATGTTTCCAAGAAATGCTTTTCTTGCAGACTGTCTCCTGGTCTTCTAGTTTTCATGGAAAGTGCGCCCCTCCCCCTCCCTCCCTCCCTCCCTCCCCCTCCCTCCCTCCCCCTCTCTCCACCTCCCTCCCTCCCTCCCCTTCCCTTCCCTTCCCTCCCCCTCCCAAACCCCTCCCAACCCCTACCATATGCCCCATTAAAGCTGTAACAGGTGAAATGAGGCGTCAGTATCGAGAAATTACGCCATGACAGAAAATATAGTCTGCAATTAATTTCAAGCTTTTCACTGGAAAACTTTCTCGCTCTGCTTTAAGGAGAATCACTCTAAATCACACAGATTGCTGTCATAGTGAAGGGCTTCGAGCAGCTTTTATTCCCCCAGAGTCTCCCTGTAGCCTGCACAGCAGATCCGCTTGTCTGACAGAGAAACCCCGCTGTGAGACTACGGAAACGAAGCAGCACTAATGTTCTCTCCCTCAGCTGTGTGTGTGTGTCACAACGCTCATCACTGTGTGTGTGCATGTGTTTCTATGTGTGTGTGTGTCACAACGCTCTTCACTGCGTATGTGCATGTGTTTCTATGTGTGTGTGTGTCACAACGCTCATCACTGTGTATGTGCATGTGTTTCTATGTGTGTGTGTTTCTCTTGGCAGGACATGCATGCTTCTACTGGTCCACCACGGAATTGGAAGGGAATTGCGATCGCCATGGTGGTGATTGTGGGTGTTCTATCGCTGGTCATCCTCTCAGTCATCATGCTCACACCTGGTAAGAGGACACACAGAGTGAGAGAGGGAAGAGTAGGAATAGGGAGGGAAGGAAAGGTAGAAAAAGAAAGAGAGAATCTGAATGCAGGAGGGTGAGCAGAAGGGAATAAAGGCAAGGGATGGAGTGAAGGGGGAGAGTGGAAGAATAGAGGAAGTGAGAGAGAGGGAGGGAGAGAGAGAGAGAGAGAGGAGGTGAGAGGATGCAGTGGGAGGAGGAGTGGGAACGGACTAACAAGGCTTTCCATCAGACTAACATATCAACAATACCATTACCTATAGGACAAAACACGCCAACGAGGATAAACACAAAGTTCCTCTGCATTGAAAAGACACTCAGACAAAAGCAGAGACTCCAGTACTATGCTAAGAAGAGGCTATTGTCCAGGAACAGCTGTGCATTGGACTGTGTGAAATAGAGCAAGCTTCATGTTCATTCCTGGGTGGATATGGTGTACACAAACAGAGGGTTTATCCCCATTAGCGTTCTCCCACTTTCCCATTCCTTCTCTCTCTCTCTCTCTCTCTCTCTCTCTCTCTCTCTCTCTCTCTCTCTCTCTCTCTCTCTCTCTCTCTCTCTCTCAACATTCAATTCAAATGGCTTTATTGACATGGGAAACATATGATTACATTGCAAAAGCAAATTAAATAGATAAGAAACAAAAGTGAACAATAGACATCACACTCACAAAAGTTCCACAGGAATAGAGACACTTCAAATGTCATATTATCTCTCTCTCTCTCTCTCTCTCTCTCTCTCTCTCTGTCTCTCCCTCTCTCTCTCTCTTTCTGGAAGATGAGTCTCATCTATTATTGCAATCCCGTTTCACCATGGAGGATCTGGCGAACGAGAAGTATACAGTTCACGACCCCTGTGTGACCTGGCTGAATGGTAAGAGCTTCTAGCTCTATCTGAGCTAACCCAGATTATCCTGTTGCCCCTGTTTGATATCTGAAAGCTCAGTATCAGGAGATTTAGTGAGATGTTACTGTCAAACTTAAGAACAAACAACAGTTACAGTATGTGCCGGATACTTTAATAACTTTAATGTCACTTGAATAATATTTACTTATCTTGCATTACTCATCTCATATGTATATACTGCATTCTATTCTATACTATCTATTGCGTCTTAGTCTATGCCGCTCTGAAATTGCTTTTCCATATATTTATATATTTTTATCCATTATTTTACTTAGATTTGTGTGTATTAGGTTTTTGTTGTGAAATTGTTAGATATTACATGTTAGATATTGCTGTCGGAACTAGAAGCACAATCACTGTCGGAACTAGAAGCACAATCATTTCAATACACTCGCAATAACATTTGCTAAACACGTGTATGTGACCAATAAAATTTGATTTGATAAACCTTGAGACCCCGAAGGAGGGGAAGAAGATACAACATGTGTAGGGAAGCCTATGCAAACTTCCATTCATGTTGGAATCGAGTGAACCAACTAAAAGGTTCACATTTCCCTTGGACCTGTGTTGTCCCTTCCAGAGAATGAGGTTGCTCTCAGAACCAGAGAGGGCCATATCCTGTCCTACAGCCTCCACTCCAACCTCACAGCTAGCCTGCTGGACAACAGCTCCCTGGTGAGTAACGGCCCGTTACGGCCCTGGGGCCCTACAGTAGAGGAGACTTATTCCACTATTGATTGGCTCATTTACAGAGACAGCCAGACGAATGACAATAGACTGACAGGGTCTCCCAGATGGAGAGAGGATACAGAATGACTGTTCAAACTTTTGTAGTTTTAGAAAAAAGAGCACTAGTAACTTTCACTCTAATATAGCTATGTAGAGGAGGTCTATTTGGTTCCCTCACTGTTCAGTTGAAGCCCTCAACATATGGCTTCAAAGAGATTTTTCTTGCAAGGGCCTCATTTTGAAGAGTGCCTGGTTTGGCAAAGCGATGCTGAAAAACCTATCTGGGTCATTGCCTAGGAGCTACGCGGGGTTCTGTTGTCAAGATGGGGAGAAGTCTCCTCTCTGGCTCTCACCAGTTTATCATCTCTGTTGCTATCCTGCAAAAGTATTTAGCGTTCAGTGGATGATATGGGCAGGGATACTGCACCTAGGGCCGTGGCTTTCCAAGTGCAATCCCTGACATTATCCATATGAGCCCCGAGGTGATGTTGTTCTTGAAGGTTAAGGCTATGAGATCCAAGTAAGTTACTGACACGTGTATCATTTAATTTTAGGAGGTATGCATGTTGTTGATATATTGTTCATTCCGTGTTTCCAGGACCTGACGACCACAAAGTTCCATGTGTCTGCAGACAAGAGGTTTGTCCTGTTGGCATACAACATTCAGCCAGTGAGTGATGCTTGTTTTGACCAAATAACATGCTCATAGCTTGCTCTTCCCGTATTTTTTACAGTGTCAATCATTCGGATCAATTATCATAGTCACAGCCGTAGTAATACCCAATGACACCAAAGACAACTTGCATGCCATGTGGTTTCCTACTCACTCGCACACCGTTCTGCACAGCAGCGCCACAAGCTTATTCCAGACCATCAGAGAAAATCAGTTGAGTCAAATCTGTTTCTGTTGCGACTGTTGTTTCCGCACAGCATGGTGGCTGTAGTACAATAATGACATGCATTCTAATCCAGCCTTTACAGTCAGTGGAATGAACGAGGGGGAGGAAAGTCCCTTATGAAACAGTTAGAGAGAGCGAGAAAGAGAGCGAGAGAGAGAGAGCGAGAGAGAGAGAGAGAGAGCGAGAGGGAGAGAGAGAAAGCGAGCGAGAGAGAGAGCGAGAGAGAGGGAGAGAGAGAGAGAGATTAGGTGGGAGCAGGGTGAAAGTAGATTCTTCCCGGTACAGGGTCCTCCTATGTGTGAATGCGCTTTTTAAAATAGAGAACTAGTGATGCTACTACAGTACTGCAGCAGTCTTAAATTTGATTTTTTTTTACCTTTATTTAACTAGGCAAGTCAGTTAAGAACAAATTCTTATTTTCAATGACGGCCTAGGAACAGTGGGTTAACTGCCTGTTCAGGGGCAGAACGACAGATTTGTCGACAGATTTGTTGTTCTGTTGTTTTACATGTTTTACATGCTATTCAGACACAGCCAATAGTCAAATCACGGGCAAAATGTATGGGGAATATTCAGACTAGGTAATTATGGGGGAAGTGGTGTAGAAGAATGGAGGGAATTAGATGGCTGAGAGAGAGGGATCAGTTTGATGTAGATAGCAGTGTGCGGCGAGGGGGAGGCAGAGATGTGATGAGGGAGATGGGGTGTTAAAGTTGGAGCTGCATGCAGTAATGAAATCGCCCTGCTGGTTTGGTGGGGAATGTTAATGAGGAGCTTATACTAGAGTCTAATGTATAATGCACAATTGCAGGTGGTTTGAGGCAAACCCCAGCATAACAAACAACTCTAATAACACATGCATTTTCTCATCTCTCTTTCCCTTGTAATAGCTTTCCCTGTTTCCCCCGCCGACCCTTTCCTTCTGTAAATATCCAGTCGCTTAATAAATAGCTTCCTGTTTCCCCAAAGGAGGGAGCAAGAGGTGTAATATACGGGTAATGGGGGCGGGGGGGGTGCCTTCAGCACAATTTCCACCTTATTAAAGAGTGTATAGGATCTGCTCTCTCTCTCCCTCATCCTCTCTCTCCCCCTCTCCCTCTTCCTCCCTTTCTTTCTTTCTTTCTTTCTTTCTTTCTTTCTTTCTTTCTCTCTCTCTCTCTCTCTCCCTCTCTCTTTCACTCTGCTCTAGGATCTGCTCTCCTAAGTTTTCTTATTTAGTAGTTTACGATCATACCATATAGCTTTTGTAGGGCGGCCCAGCTCCCAAAGTGACTCTACACTGTATGCAAGGATTTCCTTTGTGTTGTCTTAGTAATTCAGCCTTCTCTGTGTTGCTCTCCAACCCTCTCGTGTCACCTTTGAGAAGCAGATGTTCTGTTGTCTTTACATCCTGTAGGTCTGATATCTGATTGGAGGTTAACTTTAGAGTAATGCCATTGGTCAACAGCTCAGATGTTACAAAGGGGCATCAGATTCATTGCCTTTTTCTTCTTTGTTCCTGACCTGCGCTGGTGAGATACTCTCTCCACCCCATGGACTCTTGGGACATGGCCTTTCAAGCTATGACTTCTCTTCTCTCTCTCTCATAATGCTTTGTAGCTTGAGCGTTATGCCTTGTATAATGGTATAATTCAGTTCTTAAATAATACTTGAGTTTTGCGTTCGCTTCTCATGACCATTTCTTGATCTTAGTTAGCTAAACACATAATACTTGGTTGCACCTGGTTTTACTATAATATTAAATGGAGTCAGATCTATCACGAGGATGAGACCCAGATGCAGACACAGGAGGCAGTTTGATTCTCAGAATATTTAGTATTCGAAAGGGGCAGGCAAAAGGCAGGTCGAGGGCAGGCAGAGGTTGTTAAAGCAGGTCAGAGTCAGGCAGGTACAGGATGGCAGGCAGGCTCAGGACAAGCAGAAAGGTCCGAACCGGGAAGACTAGAAAACAAAAACGTGAGAACAGGAGACCTGGGAATCACGCTGGTAAGACCTGACAGAAACAAGACGAACAGGATACAGACAAACAGAAAACGCAGGTATAAATCCACAGGAGATAACGGGAAAAATGGGAGACACCTGGTGGAGGGTGGAGACAAGCACAAGACAGGTGAAACAGATCAGGTTGCGACAAGATCCGTCTTTCCCTCTCTTTTTGCTTTGCCTGTCTCTCACTCCCTCACTCTTTCTATCTATGTCCACCTCGCTTTTTTCTCTCTATCTCTAGGGGTTTTCTGCTGACAATAGCCGTTTGCCCGCAAGCACAGGCTTTCTTGTTGGGGAGAGGAGCGGTGTGCCGCTGAGAATGGCAGAGTGAGACAGAGAGATAGAGAGAGGCAGGGTGGGAGGGAGAGAGAGAGAGAAGAGAGGGAGAGAAGAGAGAGAGAGAGACGCAGTAGCAATAGGGGGAGAACAAATATTTGATACGCACCATTCGCCCCTAGATCACCCTGTCCAATCGAAATCAATCAGAAGGGGTGTAAAAGAATGAGTGGGATGGATGCTTAGAGGAGAGGGCTGCAGTGGTGGGAAATGGATGAGTGGGCTGTGTGTTAAGTTGAAAGGCTTCTCCCCTGGATTTCATATTAGCTGTGAGGCTTTGGGGAGGTTTGTGCCTAGTGGGCGAAAAATAAATAGATTTTGAGAGAGGTGGTATAGTTAGAAGTACGGGTGGCGGGGGAGGGGGGCATAAGGGAGAGAGCAAATTCAAACCTCCTGTGTAGCAGAGGTTTCAATCTCTCCTCAACATGACCAATAGTCTGATAAATGTGTGTGTTTGCGTGTCTGCGTGGGTGCGTTGATGCATGCGTGTGTTTGCGTCAGTGCTTGTGAGAGTTGTTCCCTTTGTTTGACACAAAAAGAGGGGAAGGAGAGGATGGATGGAGATAGAGTGGAAGGGATGAGGAAATGCAGCCAGAGCCAGACAGGTGGAAACTGCCAAGACTGTGCAATTTAGAAAGAAAGGAAATACAACTGGAGGGTTTGGTCTGCTCTGCAGTTACAGACAATGAAGTGCTTGTATCAAATACAGCATATTGAGGCACTACCAGAGAGAAATGCAGGTTTAGTACTAACAATGGGCTGGGGGAAGAAATCTATTATCCCTGTATTGTGTGTACTGGGTCATTCCACAAAATTAGTCCCTTTTGCTTCCCTTTGATATTTAAAGTAGAAATTGTGCACCAATATTGCATTTTAAAAGCTTGTTATATTAAATTAAGTCCCCTTAATCTAGACCACATAGAGAATTCAATAACTCAGATTTGTTTTATGAGTAAAGACTTACTACAGTGACAAAATGCAGCATTTTGACATGACCCTCAGTGAACCCTCTGTGAATTCTAGGAAGATTTCTCTAAGAATTTGATTTCTCAAATTTTTCACCTTCATCGTTAAGCCCTCGTTATTTTGCTGTTTTGAGAACGTCATTTCTGAAGATTATTATTTATTTCATGTGATTAGTGATTCACATACACTACCGGTCAAAAGTTTTAGAACACCTACTCAGACAAGGATTTTTTTACTATTTTCTACATTGTAGAATAATAGTGAAGACATCAAAACTATGAAATAACACATATAGATTCATGTAGTTACCAAAAATGTGTTCAATAAAATCAAAATATGTTTTATATTTGAGATTCTTCAAAATAGCCACCCTTTGCCTTGATGACAGCTTTGCACACTCTAAAAAGAATCCAAAGGAACATTGGACATCTAATAGTCAAATCATAATGTAAAAGCAGGTGAGCTGGTTCTGCTCTTTATGGCCATTTTCTGGTGTTTCCTGGTGGAAAACTGAGCGAGTCGAACAAATCGCAACAACCCTGTTACCCCATAGATAGACAGGCTAGAAATGTTTGAACTACAAGTGGATTTATGGTTGATTTAAGATGAAATTGACAACCCTGTAACGGTCAACCCTGTAACGGGCTTAATAGGCACTTACCATATAGTCATTTGTTGGTCCCACGGTAATGCCGGCACGTTTTGGACTTCTCACCTCCTGGATCCGTCGACATCTGTTGCATCCGCTGATACATTGTTCTCCACCCACAATAACATCTGATAAATACATGTATGCGACCAATAACGTGTTATTTTCTTTTATTAATTGGTGTGATTAACTGAGTTAGAGCAATGTTTATGAGACAAGGGCGGATCCCAAACACATTTTCTTCTCACAAAAACATCTGTAAAGTAAGAACAGTTTTAGTTACAAACTGATGTGACCTATCTATGAAAAGCAGAGACTCTTGCAAACACGCACATATTTTGCTCTATGACACTCCCAAGCCGCACAAGAGTCGCTAGAAGGTTAAGGGGTTCTTCTACACAGAACATCGTAGGAAATCCCGGGACATAGTGTCTATAATACTGTAATAAGCTCAAATAGTTGCTGTCTCAAACGTCAAACTCCACACAGTTGTCACTGACTAGTTGGATATTAATTTCCCATTGAGCAAACCATTTTTCTTCTTACAGCATTCATATAAATACATTTTTTTATCAGGTTTTTGCTTGGCAGACCAATTTGTTTTTATTGACGTTTATCAATAAAACTTGTGCATGCAACTGTTTATGTCAAATTCATTTGTGTTCTACTTGCAGCCCAGGTTGTCCTGAAAAGAAAATGTCCAACACTTCATTGCGAGGCTAAATATGAGGACAGTCCAAGCAGATGAATGAAATAAGTGAATCTCAGCTTGTTTTGCTGTGGGACGCCTGATTCCAATGGAGCTAACCTCTTGAGAGGGGAAAGTGTTTTTCATGAAGTTCAACATGTGCTCTCTATGACATAATGTTACAATGTTGTACAATCTAACTTAAAAAAATAATAATAATCAAGTTACACTTCTCAAAAGGTACCTAATTGATGGAATGACCCTAGTGCAGCGCAACAATACCTACCAATATCTCGCCTCATTCAAGGACCGTTGTAATCTCATTACTGTCCCATTGTCGCCAGGTCCCAAGTGAGCCCACACACGCTGGTCTCGTCTGTTTACAGTGTGGCTCCTCCATTTGGGGTAAAGTCATGGGGGGGGGGGGCAATCCGCCAGAAGAACAATCTGGCGGAACACTGGGGAAAGATTTATGACTTACCTACTTAACGGCCACATTACAATTCATTCCCTTTCTCTTAGACACGCAAGGGTGAGCACAGATACATGCACGCAAAGGCCCATGCCCACGAACACACACAGGAACTGTAACACACACGCACGCTCTCAGACATGCACCCACACACACACACTGAGACAGACGCACGCACACATGCGCACCCACGCAAGGCCACACACAAACACACCCACACACGTACGCACACAGTCCCCTCCTCGCACTCAGTATCCTTCTTCCCTCCCCTAATGATAAATGATGAGCCACACCTGTGTCTATTTTGTTGACAGTTCCTAAAGAGCTAATTAACCAGAGTGCGGAATGATAAGGCGACACCCCTCCACCCAGCGGGAGGGACTCGTCTCGTTACACTGCCACCACACTGCTCGCTCTGTGACCTGTTAAATAGCCGTGAACTCCTCTGGCTCAGACCCTCATCCTTTACCTCGGTGCCTCAGTTTTCTTCAGATCTAACTGTTTTCTGTTGTCATTATGTTTTGTTTTGGGTGCAGTGACCTCTTCCTCAAAAGCAATGAAAGGGACCTTTCTCTCTCAGGGTGACATTTTCTGGTGTGAAACATAGCCCTTCTCTTTACAGTCATGCTCCTTTGCCTCTCTGTGTTTCTCGGTTTAGAGGACCAACAATATGGGAAGTAATCCAATTGCACTGTTAAGTATGCTACTGGAGACGTGACATTCAATTACATTAGGGACACGCTTTCCCAGGCTTTTCCTTTGGCTTCTTTCAGAAACTAGTGGGCAAACAACACACTTCAAGTCTTTGTTTTAGAAATGGAGTGTCCTCTTCAGCCTGCCGAGCTGCTCACTTGTCAAGATGAGTTACCACTCTGGATCTTTTTCAATCTGAGGGATATTGGCTGTACTTATGTTACTTAGGGGTTAGAGAAAGACATACTCCCTATCTTTCACATCCTCACATGACATTATTCCTCTAATGTCTCCTATTCTCTGTCAGGAGAGACTAAGTTATCATTGTTTGCGCTGTTTGACTGGGTAGTTAGAACTGATGTTTGCGACAATGCAATGTGATTGATGGAATTGTTGGCCGTTTATTTACTTAATTGGATTGTCCTATGGTCTAACTGTAATGCGTGTGTCTGTGCTTGAGATTGAGTGTGTTCTTGAGTAACTCTGGACCACTGTGCCCATCATGTCCTCTACCTCCAACAGATTTTCTCTCAGTCCTTTACAGCATCCTATGCCATCTACAATGTGGCTAATGGGTAGGTACTGTAGATCCGTGAATGCTAATGCATGGGCTGCACTGGGCATGTGTATTGCCAACGCAAGCGGGCCCTGGCCTCGACTGACCAAGCACCTCCAAGTGTGTCTCTTTTCATCTGAACGTCATCTGTTATGTCAGACATATCCATTACTCTTAACATTGTCCTCGCTGACTTTAAACTATCAGAGTAAGCTGGGAAATTGACAGCCAGAGATTCCTCCTACCTGCTGGCTCACCAGTAAACAAGAGCTCCCCTGTATCTGTGGATGAAAGCCTGGGCCTTGTGAGGGGCATCAAGGCCTCTCAAAGAAATTCAGAAGGATCTGCTCATTTTACAAAAAATGAAATGCCTGGTTATGTCTTGTTACAAGATGCCTGCCTGTTTTTGGAAGAACATAGTGCTGTTCCAATGCATTGAAAGAGGTATTGATCCATTGCATGAACCGACCTCAATCTCTGTATGGTTTTGCATTTGCATCTTGTCTTTTTTACGATACCTATCAAATGCTTATGAACAGGCATGGACGGATCTACGTTCTACTCCGTTATCCACTAGTGGCTTTAGAGAGGCCATTCGTTTCTAATGGAGGGATTCTGTGTTTGTCCCAGGGATCTGCTGGAGCTTAACTCTCCAGCAGGGGAGAAGGCAGGGATACAGTACGCAGCCTGGGGACCGCAAGGGAACCAGCTGGTAAGGCAGCAGCTCTCACTCATTCTGCATCCCACCTCAACAGTGTCTGGTGGACTGGAAATGTGTTTAACACCACAACAAATCTATAACACCTCTATTTATCTGTGTTTAATATTGGAGTTATAATGATTAAAAAACAACATGTCAGTGTTTGTTGCAGATTAATATTGGATGATTATGTGTTATGAATGTAAAGTGTTTTCAGTGCAATGTTTGTGTTCCAATGGCACTTCAACACATTCAGTCAGTGGCAAGCTGAGATGTATTGGCCTCTAACTTGGCTGGCTGATGAATTCCCACTTGGAGTCAACAGGACGTTTGATTCAGCCAGCCAACACTGAGCTCTCTATCTGCTTGCTTTGATAATGGATTAGTACTGTCTCTCTGTTGCTGCCAGGCCTATGTGTTTGAAGGAGATATCTACTACCAGCCAGCCATGACCAGTAAGCCCCTACGCCTCACATCCACAGGCAGAGAGGGGCTGGTGGTCAATGGTCTATCCGACTGGATGTATGAGGGTAAGAGATACTGCAGCAACATCCATTAACACCTTAAAGGAAAACAACTCTATTTGTTTAAGTAGTCCATGGTTTTGCTTGTCAGCACTCAAGTTTTTAAGATAAGTAACTTTCAAAATACAGAACTCATCCCTGTATGATGCATTTTGCTGCGTATGATGCTGCGTTTTGCATGATTTCTGTGTTTTGAAAGTCGCATATCTTGAAAACTTGAGTGCTGACAAGCAAAACATTTCGGGACTATGTCAACAATGGAGTAATGAAACAAAGACCAAAATATTGTTTTTGGGTGGAGTTTTCCTTTAACCTATCTCTATCATAGCCATTGATTGACAACTGTTGCCAACTGTTCCAAAATTGCCAACTGTTTGCAAAATGAGGTTTGTCGTTTTGAAAGCTGTTCCCTGAGATGTATGGTATTGCAGATAATATATGACTTTGATACATTGTTTGCACTATTGGCAATGTGTAACATTTGGACTTCCATCAGTAACAAATGTGTATTGAAACTGATTGCTTTGTTCTCTTGTAAAATGTTTACAGAGGAAGTGCTCTTGACTTACTCTGCCCACTGGTGGTCCAAAGATGGCGCTCGCTTGGCATACTTCACCATCAACAACTCTGCCACACCCTTAATGGAGATACCTTACTTCCTGGGTGGAGTCTATCCCTCCAATGTTTTCTTTCCTTACCCTAAGGTAAACACTGATTTTAAAATATATAATTAACCAATAATGCAATGTGTAAAAGCTCCAAGACTGTCATGTCATCTAACTAATGTTATACTAATGTAATAGTCTGAACCTGTGTGTCTGTGTGAACAGGCTGGCTCCACTATCCCCACAGTCAGCCTTTTTGTGGTGAATCTCTATGGTCCAGCTCACACTCTAGAGATGATCCCTCCAGACTCTCTCAGGGCCAGGTACCATCTCCAAAATATAACTTCATACTGTAGCTCAACTAAGGACTAATGTTGTTAACGTTTATATTTTATTTTACTGTCCAAGAAACGTTATTTTCTTGTATTTTATTTCTTCAAATGTCTCCCTAGAGACAGCTACATCTCCATGGTGAAGTGGATCAGCAGCACTCGTCTGGTGGTGCGTTGGTTGAACCGGGCCCAGAACCAATCAGAGCTCTGTGTGTGTGAGGCTACCACAGGGGCATGTTCAGAGGTGAGAGGTCAAAGGTTATTTCACAGTAATTCAATAGGGTCTCCTCGCTCTGCTGCCATGCATTACTTTTATAGCATTTTCATCTCCTTTACACACTGGGGGGTTTGGATTGATTTTCTTAAGCCACCATATCTCTTCCTTCCAGCTTAAATAAGGTCAATTATACTTCCTGTGATGAATTTCCAATGACACGCTGCAGCATTTCTCTACCATCTCTCTCCAACCAGTCCTTATGGACTGATTACAATATTAACATTGGCTGCTTAATTATGTTGATACATTTTCTTTATTTTGTATCTCTGTTTTAATTCCACAGAAACACACTATGGTCATGGACTTAATGCAAAACCAACGACAGGTAGGCGTCACTTATTTCCCAAAATCTGCTACTCATTGAAACTGGTACCCCTGATACAGTCTCAATCGACCCATTTGTGATATTTCCTGGATTGTTATTGTTGACCATGCCTGACTCATTTGTCCAACAGGAGGTGCCATTGTTTTCATCCGATGGCTCTTGGTTTTATTTGACACTGCCAGCCAAGCAGGGTGCCCGAGGGGAGTTCCGCCACATTGCCAGTCTCCCTGCGCAGGTCAGTGTGAGGGCAATAAAGTTTAACACCTCTGTGTCATCCTCCAATGGTTTAACGTCAGACTGCTTGTTAAGCCTTCAACAGGGTGACATACAACAACAGTATGTGATTATACAGATTTTAATAGCAGAGAACTGAAGTCTTGTCTAGGCAGTGATTATTTTAGGTATATGTGACTATGTATCTGAATTGCGTGTGTCTGAATGACTCTACATTCCGCTGACAATGTTATTCTCGGCATCTCCTCTCCACTGGCAGTCTGTCTGTTTCTGTATTCATCCCCCTCTCTTTCTCTCTCCTCCAATGTGACACAGCCTGCCATCCCCTCTGCCCCTCCTCGCTTTCTGACGTCCGGGAACTGGGATGTCACTGTGCTGTGTGCCCTGGACGAGGACAACGGCAAAATGTATGTGAGAGCCCCTGTGTGTGATGCTACATAGCATAATATGTACAGTCAGAAGTTTACATACACCTTAGCGCAAAAAAATGTAACTCTGTTTTTCCACAATTCCTGGCATTTAATCCGAGTAAAAATTCCCTGTTTTAGGTCAGTTAGGATCACCACTCTATTTTAAGAATGTGAAATGTCAGAATAATAGTAGAGAGAATGATTTATTTCAGCTTCTATTTCTTTCATCATATTCCCAGTGGGTCAGAAGTTTACATACACTCAATTGGTATTTGGTAGCATTGCCTTTAAATTGTTTAACTTGGGTCAAACGTTTCGGGTAGCCTTCCACAAGCTTCCCACAATTAGTTGGGTGAATTTTGGCCCATTCCTCCTGACAGAGCTGGTGTAAACGAGTCAGGTTTGTAGACATCCTTGCTCGCACACGCTTTTTCAGTTCTGCCCACAAATGTTCTTTGGGATTGAGGTCAGGGCTTTGTGATGGCCACTCCAACACCTTGACTTTGTTGTGCTTAAGCCATTTTGCCACAACTTTGTAAGTATGCTTGGGGTCATTGTCCATTTGGAAGACCCATTTGCGACCAAGCTTTAACTTCCTGACTGACGTCTTGATGTTGCTTCAATATATAAACATAATTTGACTCCCTCATGATGCCATCTATTTTGTGAAGTGCACCAGTCCCTCCTGCAGCAAAGCACCCCCACAACATGATGCTTCCTCCCCCCATGCTTCACGGTTGGGATGGTGTTCTTCTGGTTGCAAGCCTCCCCCTTTTCCCGCCCAAAATAACGATGGTCATTATTGCCAAAACAGATTTTTTTTTGTTTCAAAACATTTCTCCAAAAAGTACGATCTTTGTCTCCATGTGCAGTTGCAAACCGCAGTCTGGCTTTTTTATGGTGGTTTTGTAGCAGTGGCTTCTTCCTTGCTGAGCGGCCTTTCAGATTATGTCGATATAGGACTCGTTTTACTGTGGATATAGATACTTTTGTACATGTTTCCTCCAGCATCTTCACAGGGTCCTTTGCTGTTGATCTGAATTGATTTGCACTTTTCGCTCCAAAGTACATTAATCTCTAGGAGACAGAACGCGTCTCCTTCCTGAGCTGTATGATGGCTGCGTGGACCCATGGTGTTTATACTTGCGTACAATTGTTTGTATAGATGAACGTGGTACCTTCAGGCGTTTGGAAATTGCTCCCAAGGATGAAACAGACTTGTGGAGGTCTACAATTATTTTTCTAAGGTCTTGGCTGATGTATTTTTATTTTCCTATGATGTTAAACAAAGAGGCATTGAGTTTGAAGGTAGGCCTTGAAATACATCCACAGGTACACCTCCAAATGACTCAAATGATGTCAATAGAAGCTTCAAAAGCCATGACATCATTTTCTGGAATTTTCCAAGCCACAGTCAACTTAGTGTATGTAAACTTCTCACCCACTGCAATTGTGACACAGTGAATTACAAGTGAAATAATCTGTCTGTAAACAATTGTTAGAAAAATGTATTGTGTCATGCACAAAGTAGATATCCTAACCGATTGGCCAAAACTATAGTTTGTTAACAAGAAATTTGTGGAGTGGTTGAAAAACAAGTTTTAATGACTCCAACCTAAGTGTATGTAAACTTCCGACTTCAGCTGTATGTGAGAGCCTCTGCAATTTGATGCTAGAATCAACCCACATCTATTTAACATTTTATACAGGCATAGTTAAATGCTGGAGCAAAGTATTCCATTCTGAGAAATTATCATTAAAACGATATGGGTTTATATTTATTTGCTTTGCATGATTAGAAGTGAGAAGTAGGCACTGTTGGGGAGTAACTGATTACATGTTGTTAGTTACATGTAATCGTCTTATTTTTTATGTAACTAATCAGTTACATTACAAGCAAACATATTTTTATGAGATTACATATGCTTTTGAAAAACTAGATGATTACTTGGATTACTTTTACATTTAGAAAGGATGTTTGCTAAAAAAAATACAATATGACACTTTTCTGTTTTCTCAATGACATTCAATTCAGCATTGTGGTCAGCGAGTCTATAATACACCAAATGTGTTTGATAGACCCTTTTTGTCTCCTTCTAATGCCTCTTAAGGGGAAAATAATCAAAAGTAACTGAAAGTAATCAGATTATGTTACTGACTTTTGGTAATCCAAAAGTTACATCACTGAAAAAAAATGTGTTCAGGTAACTAACTAGTGACTGTAATAGATTATATTTAGAAAGTAACTTACCCAAACCTGCAAGTAGGCTACGGTTGTAGAACGATGATTAGGACAGAAAAACACACACGGGTATTATTGCAATTTGAAAGAACTAGCCCATGATCCCTAAAAGTTCATGGATCTAAGTTAAAGAGAACATGTAGTATTCACTTAAAACAGATCTGGCTTTGTTTTCGCTCAGATCAAGTCAGCTGATACTGAACAAGACAGGATTAGATGGTCTTCGACTGAGCGGTCCACTGTTTTATTCTGTCAGTACCAGGCTCGGGGCACAAGTCCTTCATGCTTAGACAAATTGAGGTGTAGTGTGTGTGCATGTGCGTGTGTGTGTGCTAGCATCATCCTCATGGAGCATGATGGGAACCGGAAGGTGTAGCCAGATGGTTGCACAAAGTCCCAACCCAGCTAGCACATAACGTTCTGAGAACCATTTGTTTCTTAGAGCTTGGTGAGAGCGTGGTTGTCCTATGGTTGTTTAGCATACAACATTCCCACAACTTTCTGGGAATGGTGCAGAATAGTTGCTTGGCTGTAGAACATTTTCTGCACATTTAATGAAAATTAGATTTTGGTATTTCATTTACTTTAACAGAATGCTTCTTAAAAGTTCAAACATGGTTACGTTTAATTTCAATTTTGGTAATGTTCTACGAACGTTCTCCAACTGGTTTGACATTGGGAATGTTCTCAAATAGTTAATGGAACGTTAAGAAACAATGTTCTTCTGTGGGAATTTCAGTATTTCAGCATAACGTTTCCTACAGATTTCTTAATGGTTCTGTTAAAGTCATGTTCTCAAATTGTTCCGAGAATGTTATACATTCTGGGAATGTAAAAAAAAAATATATATATAGACATATATATATATTCATTCACATTTATTAACAAAAAATTCAATTTTCATAACATGAAGAAAACTTTCCATAAAAAACACAAGAATACTTTAGTAACATTCAGAGTAACAACGTTCTAAGAATGTTATTTAAAAACATACATTCCATTCTCAGCATCAACAAAATTCTATCTTGTTAAGTGTGTTGGCCACGCCCACTAATTGGCCACACCTGATCTTAATGAGTGCTTGTTTCCTTTGAAATGGGGTTTGTTTGAATAGACTAAAATTAACAGCTTTGTATGTGTAAAAAACATGCGCCCTAGCTCCATTCTGGTAACACAGTGGACTAATTCCATGGATAGAGAACAGAAGAGCATAGGTTCAAATTTCACAAACGCCATGTCACAAAAAAAAATACATGTATTTGCATGATTAATGCCTAAGGAAATGTATTTCTACGTCAATCAATCAAATTTAATTATAAAGCCCTTCTTACATCAGCTGATGTCACAAAATGCTGTACAGAAACCCAGCCGAAAACCCCAAACAGCAAGCAATGCAGGTGTAGAAGCACGGTGGCCAGCAAAATCTCCCTAGAAAGGCCAGAACCTAGAAAGAAACCTAGAGAGGAACCAGGCTATGTCAGTCCTCTTCTGGCGGTGCTGGGTTGAGATTATAACAGAGCATTGCCAAGATGTTCAAATGTTCATAGATGACCAGCAGGGTCAAATAATAATCACAGTGGTGGTCGAGGGTGCAACAGGTCAGCACCTCAGGTGTAAATGTCAGTTGGCTTTTCATAGCCGATCATTCAGAGTATCTCTACCACTCCTGCTGTCTCTAGAGAGCTGAAAACAGCAGGTCTGGGACAGGTAGCACGTCCAGTGAACAGGTCAGGGTTCCATAGCCGCAGGCAGAATAGTTTAAACTGGAGCAGCAGCACAACCAAGTGGACTGGGGACAGCAAGGAGTCATCAGGCCAGGTAGTGCTGAGGCATGGTCCTAGGGCTCAGGTCCCCCGAGAGAGAGAGAAAGAAAGAAAGAAAGAAAGAAAGAAAGAAAGAAAGAAAGAAAGAAAGAAAGAAAAAAGAGAGGAATTATGTGTGCTTGAGGATTCAGAAAAGTGTATTCAAAATAAGCTAGAAGTGTTATTAAAAGTCTTATTGAAATATTCAGTGAAAGTTTTACGGAAGTATTTTGAAAGCCACCAAATAACATATAGGAAAACTTTAAGGGAACCAGAGTAAAATGTTCTTAGAACCTCCCTGCAACCTAAAAATATATGTTCCCAGAACAGGAGAAATGATCACTTCTGTTTTCAAAACGTTTACAAAACGTTTACAAAATGTTTACAAAACGTTCAGTTTTACCAGTCAGGAAATTCATGGCTTCGTTCCCACAACCAATGTGAATCCAAAAACATACCTTCCCACAACTTCCAAGGAACCAAATGTGCTAGCTGGTAATTGCCCATGTGGTGGCTGGCATGGCTGTTTGCCTCCAAGCAAGACACTCATACTGCACAGTATTTATATACTGTACATTCTGCTGTATAGACAATGGAGTCAAAGTGAGACTCAAATCACTGGACATGTTCTGTAATTCACCCTTATTGAGAGTGTCTGCGAATCAACTGATACCATGAATTTGTTGAGTGAAGCATGTAAATCATAAATACCAGATGGACTAACATACAGTATCTCCACATTCAGCGGTCCTGGGAGATGGGAGTTGATTGACTGTTTCCTATTGACTGCATCACTATGTCTTCTCCGTTTGCAGCTACTTCCTCAGCACAGAAGAATCCAGACAGAGCAGACATCTGTACAGGTGAGGCCATCCCCTGTCAAAAACGATTTGATCCCGAATTTCCTCCTTTGAAGGCGTGCTGGCTTTGACTGATAAAGTCAAATTGGCTTTATATCCCAAAACAATACTTTTTAGTTATTAAAACATACCCTTGTTTTACGGAATGTAATTTCCGATTTTTAAGACAAAGATATTCGTTTGGCAGCCAACGAAACAAAACGAGTTACATGAAATTCAAGTCAACAGCTTTTGGGTTTCATGAGAAGGTGGATGGTCAGAGAAGTGAGGTGTGAGCTGAAGGGTTATATAGCGCAGCAGCTGAAGCCATTCCTCTCCAGTGCGCTTTAGGCAGACTGCCCACCTAACAAATTTATCAGAGAGGGGACCAAGCCAACTCAGTGCTGTGGTAGAGAATGCGTCCCAAACGGCTCCTTATTACCTATATAGTGCACTACTTTGGACCAGAGTCCTAATGGGCCTTGGTCAAAAGTAGTGCGCTGTATCGGGAATAGGGTGCCATTTGGGACGCAGGCATAAAGACTGATCCACAACCTGTGATTAATGTGCTCAGCTCCCCAGGTTCATTCACCTTATATGTTATATATAGTTTTTTTATTACTCTGCTTTGGGCCTCGCTAGATGATAGAGCAGAGGGAGAGAAAGGTGTGGTTTAAAGTGGGTTTTCTGGGGAAGGTGTATGCATTCTTTTTTGGTACCCTTGTACCCTTATTTTCAACCTTGGAAGAGTCGTATTCTTGTTTGAGAAGTCAGTCGTATTCTCGCTTGAGAAGTCGACTCAGTAATTCATTTTAGCATTTCTATCAATGTATTATTGTTTAATTAAGGTGTAATTTACAACCTTAGTAAGATATTGATTGGGACAGCTGAATAGTTTCAGATCCATTAGTTCTTTAAGGTATTTGGTCACTCTGTTGTCTTCCTCTCTCTCAGTGTGGACCTCGAAGGGATCTTTCAACGCCAGTGTCTGACCTGCTACCTTCTAGATGGTTGCAGCTTTTTCAAAGCAGAGTTCAGCCCCAATCAGACATATTTCACACTTTATTGTCTTGGTAGGTGCCCCACACACACAAGCACATCCTCCTGCTTGAATCAAGGATAATCAAATATGTACGTTTTCCTTTTCATTGTCTTTGATCATTGTTTCTCCAGGCCCCGGAGTCCCCAAGGTGACAGTTCACAGCACCAAGGACCCCTCCAGTGAGTTATACAGTCTGGTTTCTCTGACTAGCCTGCTCCACTTTTTCTACCATCAGACACTTTTGACAGTGGCCAGTAGAGAGCAGTATGTACAAACAAACATAACCGGTAGTGAACAATTTAAAGCAGTTTCAGAAAATGGGTAGGGGGAGTAGCTGTGAATAGGCTGTATAAATGTCAATATATGTTTGTATGATCTTCTTTAGTATACATAGTTCTGGAGGACAACACACCTCTCTCTGAGGCCCTATATGGGAAGAGACTCCCAGAGACTGTCTTCAAGACCCTCACAGCAGACAACCACGGTAAGCGTGTGATATCACTCTGGGCCCATAGTCACAGAGTCTAAAATGATCATTCATATTAACTGACATAACAAAACAGAGACTGTTTTGGGTTCAAATGGTCACAGAACAAACTAGTTCCAGTTATATCAGGCCTCTAAATAACAAGCCAAATATAGAAGCATGCCCATCAAGAAAATACTTTCTTTAATTAGCTGATTAGGGCTCCATGGGAGCGAGTGCCTGATTCATGCTCTCCGGGGAGGTGTGTGTGTGTGTGTGTGTGTGTGTGTGTGTGTGTGTGTGTGTGTGTGTGTGTGTGTGTGTGTGTGTGTGTGTGTGTGTGTGTGTGTGTGTGTGTGTGTGTGTGTGTGTGCGCACTGCACACATACTCAATGAACTAACTCATTGTTACAATGACGCACATGACTCGGGGGAGTTCATTTACTAGTGCTTTAGTTTAGCGCACACAGATTTCAGGGGGAGAATACTGATGACAGTGTACCGTAAAACTTCAATTAAACTCTTGAGTCTTGAATAGCAGCCTGTCCCTTTTGATTGTCGGGCATCAGCACGCATTTCAGCAAATAAACGCTGCGTCTAAATTAATTGTTGAAGAGCACCATAAACATTTTACAAAAGAAGATAAAGGAGAGCAACATCATTGCCATGGATGAAACAGCAGTGTGGGAATAAATGTCTATGGGTGAAGTGAAAGTAGGTAAGGGTTAATGTTGTCAAAACAGAAAATAATTTGATGGTTAAAAATAAAGTAATACGTACTCACGTGGCCCCTAGTGGATGGTGTTGAAGGCATCTCCTGACATCCTGGGGACCAGGACAAGCATTGAATTCTGAAGTCTATCTGCTGTGATCTTGCTGCAACTACAGGAGGTACAAGGCACGACAAGGTGCAACAAGTGAAAGTGTGGTGCGGAAACATGAAATCGGGGGTGAATAGCGACTGCTATGGGTTTGTTCTGATGTTTATACTGGTCACACTTGTCACAGTAAACAGTGCGGTAGTCTTTTCAACCTTTTACTGAGCAAAAGATTTGTGCATTATTAAGGAAACAGACGCCTGGCTCAAATAGAAGCCTGTCTTTAAAAAGCACCAGTTGTGTTCAGTGATTGAAGCAAATAAACACCCTGGCTATTAGATGAAGTTTGAACATATCTCTCTATACACTACTTGACCAAAAGTATGTGGACACCTGTTCGTCAAACATCTCATTCCAAAATCATGGGCATTAATAATGAGTTGATCCCCCCTTTGCTGCTATAACAGGTTCCACTCATCTGGGAAGGCTTTTACTAGATGTTGGAACATTGCTGCGGGGACTTGCTTCCATTCAGCCACCAAGAGCATTAGTGAGTTTGGGCATGGATGTTGGGCGATTAGGCCTGGCTCGCAGTCGGCATTCCGTTTCATCCCAAAGATGTTCAATGAGGTTGAAGTCAGGGCTTTGTGCATGCCAGTCAAGTTTTTCCACACTGATCTCGACAAACCATTTCTGTATGGACCGCTCTTTGTGCACAGGGACATTGTCATGCTGAAACAGGAAAGGGCTTCCCCAAACTGTTGCCACAAAGTTGGAAACACAGATTTGTCTAGAATCTCATTGAATGCTGTAGCGTTAAGATTTCCCTTCACTGAAACTAAGGGGCCTAGCCCGAACCATGAAAAACAACAACAGACCGTTATTCCTCCTCCACCCAGTTTTACATTTGGCCATAAGTATTGGGGCAGATAGCGTTCTCCTGGCACTCGCCAAACCCAGATTAGTTCGTCGGACTGCCAGACGGGGAAGCGTGACTCATACAGCTGGCTGATTATATGATGTACCGGCAGGATAGAACAGCGTCGTCTGGTAAGACCAGTCTATGTATTTTTGTAAACAACAGCTGGTGCACGATATCTAAGGAAGTCTTGAGCCATTGCTCGCCTGAGGTAGAGTTTCTCAGGATAAACTGCAGACCACATTACCTACCGAGAGAGTTTTCATCTATATTCTTTGTAGCTGTTTTCATACCACCACATGTTAAATGTGAAACCAGAGGGAAAAGAACTCTGGACAAACTATACTCCACACACAGAGACGCATACAAAGCTCTCCCTCGTCCTCCATTTGGCAAATCTGACCATAATTCTATTCTCCTAATTCCGGTTTACATGCAAAAATTAAAGCAGGAAGCACCGGTGACGGGATCAATAAAGAAGTGGTCAGATGAAGCAGATGCTAAGCTACAGGACTGTTTTGCTAGCACAGACTGGAACATGTTCCGGGATTCCTCCAATGGCATTGAGGAGTACACCACATCTGTCCTTGACTTCATCAATAAATGCATCGATGATGTCGTCCCCACAGTGATACAGTACATACCCCAAACAGAAACCATGGATTACAATTACAACGCAATGAGGGTCCCCAGTCCGGGGTCAGTGACTAGGGTCCTCGCACCAGAGGTGCCACCAATGATCAATTAGCCTTTTAAAATGATAAACTTGGATTAGCTAACACAACATGCCATTAGAACACAGGAGTGATGGTTTCTGATAATGGCCTCTGATTGCCTTTGTAGATAGTTTCCAGCTACAATAGTCATTTACAACATTAACAATGTCTACACTGTATTTCTGATAAATTTGCTGTTATTTTAATGGGAAAAAAATGTGATTTTCTTTCAAAAACAAGGACATTTCTAAGTGACCCCAAGCTGTTGAACGGTAGCGTATGTATATATTGTATATCTCAGCTGAGACTGAGTGTGGGCCCACCTTTGTTTGTTTTCATTTAGATCTGCACCTGAAGCTGTCTATGCCCCAGAGGTATGAGGCCAAGCTGCTCCCTCTCCTCATCATTGTGTAAGTTAGTATGCATTATAAATTAAGCTCATCAATGGTGTTATAACATGCTAATGGTATGGTATTAAGCCTCATAACATGAGCCAATATCAAGGATTCACTTTTACAGTTTTACGGCCTATTACGTAAAATTGAACAGACATTGATTTCCCCATTGTTGACCAACAGGCTAAACCACTAATTCACTTGTTTGGCTTCCACATCCCATTTACAATCTCTAACCCCTGACCTTTGCTCAGTCCTTCCAAATTGACATTTTTGTCCAAACCAGCTCACCCTGTTCCTCTTGTTGTCACGCAGGGATGGAGTTCCAGGCAGTCAGTCGGTGACAGAGGAGTTTGCTATGGGATGGCCTGAGGTGCTTGCTAGTACTCATGACGTGGCCTTAGCCTGGGTGGATGGAAGGAGTGGCGTCGGCTGGGGGCAGAAGATCAGCAGTGTGGATCCCCGCAAGCTCAGCTCCTTCAGAGTCAAAGATCAACTAGGAGTCGTGGAGTTAGTTACCAACCTACAATGTTATGGGCCTTGATTATATATACTAAAAATGGTTACATAATGTACATATTAACTATGATGTTTTTTGTTTGGTCCCCCACAGGTGGTTGATGCAATTGCCTTACATTGATGATCGGCGGATTGCCCTGTATGGCAAGGTTACTTTGTTTACTAAGAAAACATTGAAACAATGTTATCTGGTCATCTGACCAAGTGCACACATCGGTTCCATATACTGTACATAATGTTGCAAAAGCATAAATCATAAGTATTTTTGTTTTATGTTGCTCATGTTATTCTCTACAGGCATTTGGTGGTTATTTATCCCTCAAGATGCTAGCTGCATCTGACCAGCTGTTTAAATGTGCAGTCGCCGTTGCTCCCATAACAGACTTCAAACTCTACAGTGAGTGAAGACCATATCATTATTACAATAGTGTCAAACCTACTAGCACAGAACAGCCATTAATTCTTAGCACACTTGTTCTACCATTTATAGATGCTGCCTTTTCAGAGAGGTATCTAGGTCCCCCAGCTAAGGAGGAGCACACATACTTGGTGAGGATCATCTTTACCCACAAACACCAATATGCTTACTTTTTATTAAATGACATTTTACCTTTATTTAACTCGGCAAGTCAGTTCAGAACAAATTCTTATTTACAATGACGGCCTACCCCGGCCAAACCTGGACAGCGCTAGGCCAATTTTGCGCCTCCCTATGGGACTTCCAATCACGACCGGATGTGATACAACCTTACTTACAAACCCTTAACCAACAATGCAGTTTTAAGAAAATAGAGTTAGGAAAAGATTTACTAAATAAAAAGTGAGACAATAAAATAATAATAATGAGGCTATATACAGGGGGTACAGGTACCGAGTCAATGTGCAGGGGTACAGGTTAGTCGAGGTACTTTGTACATGTAGGTAGGGGTAAAGTGACTATGCATAAACAGCGAGTATCAGCAGTGTAAAAGCTCCCAAGTTTTTACACTGCTGGGGGCTCCTGAGTGGTGCAGCGGTCTAAGGTACTGCATCTCAGTGCTAGAGGCGTCACTACAGAGCCTGGTTCGATTCCAGGCTGTATCACAAACGGCTGTGATTGGGAGTCCCATAGGGTGGTGCACAATTTGCCCAGCGTCGTCCAGGTTAGGGTTTGGCCGGGGTAGTCTGTCATTGTAAATAAGAATTAGTTCTAAACTGACTTGCCTTTTTAAATAAATCAAAATAACAAAGGGGGGGGGCATTTGATTAATTGTTCAATTGTTTAATTGTTTAATGTTTAATTGTTCAATCAATCAATCAAATGTATTTATAAAGCCCTTTTTACATCAGCTGATGTCACAAAGTTTTGTACAGAAACCCAGCCTAAAACCCCAAACATCAGGCAATGCAGCACAGTGGCTAGGAAAAACTCCCTAGAAAGGCAGGAACCATTGAAGAAACCTATAGAGGAACCAGGCCCGGAGGGGTGGCCAGTCCTCTTCTGGCTGTGCAAGGGTAAAGATTATAACAGTACATGGCCAAGATGTTCAAACGTTCACAGATGACCAGCAGGGTCAAATAATAATAATCACAGTGGTTGTCGAGGGTGCAACAGGTCAGCACCTCAGGAGTAAATGTCAGTTAGCTTTTCATAGCCGATCATTCAGAGTTAGAGACAGCAGGTGCGGTAGAGAGAGAGAGTTGAAAACAACAGGTCCGGGACAAGGTAGCACGCCCGGTGAACAGGTCAGGGTTCCATAGCCACAGGCAGAACAGTTGAAACTGGAGCAGCAGCAGGTGGACCCGGGACAGCAGGTGGACTGGGGACAGCAAGGAGTCATCAGGCCAGTTAGTCCTGAGGCATGGTCCTAGGGCTCAGGTCCTTCGAGAGAAAAGAGAGAGAGAGTTAGAGGGAGCATACTTAAATTCACACAGGAAACCGGATAAGACAGCAGAGACAGCAAGGGCGGTTCGTTGCTCCAGTGCCTTTCCGTTCACCTTCACACCCCTAGGCCAGACTACACTCAATCATAGGACCTACTGAAGAGATGAGTCTTCAATAAAGACTTAAAGGTTGAGACAGAGTATGCGTCTCTCACATGGATAGGCAGACGATTCCATAAAAATGAAGCTCTATAGGAGAAAGCCCTGCCTCCAACTGTTTGCTTAGAAATTCTAGGGACAATAAGGATGCCTGCATCTTGGGACCGTAGCGTACATGTAGGTATGTATGGCAGGACCAAATCGGAGAGATGGGTAGGAGCAAGCCCATGTAATGCTTTGTAGGTTAGCACTAAAACTTTGAAATCAGCCCTAGCCTTAACAGGAAGCCAGTGTAGAGAGGCTAGCACTGGAGTAATATGATCACATTTTTTGGTTCTAGTCAAGATTCTAGCAGCCGTGTTTAGTACTAACTGAAGTTTATTTAGTGTTTTATCCGGGTAGCCGGAAAGTAGAGCATTGCAGTAGTCTAATCTAGAAGTGACAAAATCATGGATACTTTTTTCTGCATCATTTTTGGATATAAAGTTTCAGATTTTTGCAATGTTTACGTAGAAGGATAAAAGCTGTCCTTGAAACAGTCTTGATATGTTTGTTAAAAGAGAGATCAGGGTCCAGAGTAATGTTATAATGTCCTTCCTGTCTCTGTTGTGACCCCTCAGACGGCCTCTGTATTGGAAGATGTTCACAAGCTTAAAGATGAGAACTTCCTCTTACTACATGGGACTGCAGACGGTGAGACTTTGCTTTGCTTTTAACATCTACATTTGTCCATGTTTTTCAGAAATATTAAATTCTACTGATGAATACCTGACCTGCTTACTTGATCATTTGTGTTATTGTGTCTCGTGTGTTTGTTTGGCTTTGGGCATGCAGCACGGGTTCACTTCCAGCACAGTGCGGAGCTCCTGAGCCGTCTGGTGAAGGTAGAGGCCAACTACTCCTTGCAGCTGTACCCAGACGAGGGCCACACCCTGAGAGAGCAGCGTAGCATCCAGCATTTTCAACAGACCCTGGTGCACTACCTCCAGACCTGCCTGAGACATAACCCCCTCCTGGCCTCCATAGAGGAGCCAGATGAGGATGAGGAGGACGACTAAGTACTCCCACCTCTGGTACTGAAGAGACATACTGAGAAGTGAGGACTACTCTCCTATGCATTACCCCAGGTCAGACTACTACTAGACACTAGTCTCTTCCCACAGCAAGAACACCGGAGTGGAGATGGACCAAGAATATCAGATCACAGCTGAGCCTACTGTACCACTTATGAGTAACTTTGGGAATATAGCATTTATTTTGTTTGTGCTGTTTGAATTGAGTCTGCGCTGATTGTTTACATTGTGTTGATCCATTATCAAAGAAGTGACCGTGGCCAGGTCTTAATGTTGATTCTACATAATGTTTACAAAATAGTCTAAACATGCATGTCGTAATGGCTGCATGAAGTAAAGTGGTTTACTATTCGTTCATGTTTTGTTATTCTGCAGATCCTAATTTGGTTCAAATCAGCCTGTTATGCTGTTATGTAATGCATATACAGAAGGGGCCTACTGTCATTTAAATGTGCCAAATACATGATATGTTTACAAGCCTATTCATTCACCATGCAAACTCTGAGATGTATCCAATCTTGCAGATGTTATAGACTTTGTATTTCCCATGCTTTTTGCACTATTCTTTTCAACAGTTGTATTTGGTAACTTTGGATGGATACAATCAGAATGAGCAAACCCAACAAAATATAAAAGCACATTTCTTGGACATCTATTTCAGAAGTTAGTTATGTTTTTCTTGATTTAATTTGAAGTCATGTATACTTTGTTGTTCATTGTATTGTGTACTGCAACACCTCCCAATCAAAGCCATGGAACATCCATGGTGCACTGCATGTAGTCTGTTTGCAATTGAATGCCCGACTTGAAATGTTTCCTTTTTGTTTGTTTGACTAAACCCTTACAATAAAGAATCAAGTCCTCGTTTGCAATATTGTTTAGTGAGTTTCCTGGAAAAGCTCCCCATCACTGACGGCTTTGGAGAGGACAAGTGGAGCCTCAGCCAAAGTACCAGGTTTGAAATAGTGAACTGTCTGTTGTGTCATGCAGAATTTCTTGCAACTGTCTCGTTGGTGCCAGGTGCTTTTACCCTACCCTCCCTAGACCCCAACAGCCGTAACCCATAGATTTGGCAAGAATATGGCTGTGTATTTTCCCCATATTGCTTATATGTATCCAATTCATTCAGATCTACACCTGGAGTTTATATGGTCCTGTCCAGAAACATCTCCTGACCATACTTGAATGACAGTTTTACCACGGAGTTTCTTTACCATCTTTGGTTTTACTCTGACTCAATTAATTTAAATTGTGTGACAGACTGAAACGGAAACGTGTTCTCAAACATACTCCAGTTTTCCGTCTGCCTTAGCCAATCGTTTCGATTGATAGAGACACACGAGTCTCAACTGACCAATCAGGTTACATTTCGTTACAACCACCATCCAATCAACGATACGCCTACATGCGGGCCCCAATCCATCTTCAACCTTCAGTAGTGCTTTTTCTGTCGGGGCACCTTCAACCATTGACTTTCGGAAATACAATAAATTATATTTTCTCTACAGACACCATGTCCTTTCTGACTACAGGTATCAGCAGGCTAGCGCCAAGACTCCTTAATTCAAAGGTAAGTAGAGGCAAAGAACATATCCCAAGTAGGGTGGACGCGTCAGTGTTAGCTGTAACTATAGTAGTTTGCTTGCATTTCAACTAACGTTAGCTAGCTAACAGTTACATTTTCGCCAGGAAAAATGTTGGTTGTTATTTTCAAGCACATTCATGTACGCTAGTAGTGGCTACACATTGTCACACAGTTTTGGTGCTTGGCAACGATGGTCCTCTTTCTTGTAAACGATTTTTGTGTTGGCACTGGCGCGTTTCGTCAGTTTGTTAGGGTTAACTGCGAGCTAGTCAGTTGACACAGGAGATGGCACATGCTAGTTAGCTACGATTAGATAGCCCGAGGAGGGTCATGTTTGACAGTTAGGTGTCTATCCTCTCACATGGAATTAAGTTGAACTGCACGCTTGAATAATCCAAAATCTTTACTATTTCTTATAGCTAGCTACTATTACTGCCAACAGTGGCAAGTTAATTGGCTGGCTAGTCAACATGCTCATCCACATCTTCTTATTCCCCTCATTTGACCTTCACCGCTAACATGTCCATTCATAGCTATTAGCCAACACAACAGCAACTTTCTAGGTTTGTTCATTTCCAGGTGTTGTATTGCTGCTACGTCTCTCCATCTTGCTAGCAATGTAGCAAGAATGGTAAAAATGGTTTCCACGAGTTCATCCGACTCTGGGGAAGTAGATAAAGGGCCTCATGGCCAAAATCCCGAAGTGTCCCTTTAATTTAGCTATCCAATCTAATAAATCTATGCCTGTGTCACGCTTAAGAACACACATTGATTAGAATTCTGTCTTGTGTTTGTTTCATAGAGGTCCGTATTGATTCCTGGGTGCCACTGCTACCTTCCTGGTTAGGCGTCAGATTGTAACCTACAGTACTGCTTAATCAATTAGCCTCCTGCCCAGATATTTCTATTGCCAAGACAACTGACACATCACAATAATCCCGTTCTTTGTGCCACCTTCTTTGGACTGTGCACCTTCAACTCCTCCGACAGAGATGATGCCTCAGGATTTTGTTTCTCTGAACTTTGTACAGAGTGGAAATTCCTTGTCAATTATTCGAGCATTGCAGTTAGGAATCTTTGAAATGTCTTTGATTTACCAGAACCTATGTCATTATATCAGCTAGAATTTGATGTTCAGGGACTGTCATTTGAGGGAATTTGTAGGATATTTCAGTATGACTCCCAGTAGGCCTATCCAAGGGAATATATTATCCAGCAGACCACTTCAAATGTTACATGTTGTAATTAGACATATGCATAGTGATTTAAGACTGTGCTTGCCCATTCAGAAACTTGGTTGCATTTCTTCCTAGTTCCTTTGTCAGCGTTGTCTTGTAAAGGTTTGTTGGCTAGCCTGTTCAATACCTTGTCTATTTCAGTTCTGCCAGATGGTCCTCTTATCCCTTCTCCAATCTCTTTTTGTGCGTTCTCTGCCAAGGATTCCTTGTCCTCCTGACTGTCATCCATGATTGTGCTACTATTTTTTGAAAAGGCAGGTCCTGCTTGTTTCCTTCGGCACAGACAGTGGGTCAGATGGCTTGCATACAGAGCAGTCCTTCTCAGATACTCCACACAGGCCTCTTTTAGATTTTCTATGGTTGATGTTGGATTGTAGCTGAAGTTTTTGCGTAAAGCCACAGTTGATGTTAAATCAGTAAGGATGTTGATTGCCCTATCTATAATCCAGGAATGGCACTGCTCTGGAGTTAGATATCTAGGCCAGGGCTCATCAACTACATTCAGTGGCGGGCCAATTTATTATTTTTGTTCTCGGGCGGATGGTCAGGGGGCCAGAACATAATTACATATCTCTCTATTATGCGTGGGAATACTTTGTAACAGATTTCCCTAATTAAAATAGCTTGGGGATGTTTTGCAGGTGTTTTTACAGTCTTTTAATGTCCAACAATAAAAATATGAACTTGGGGGGAAAATAAAATCACTTGTGGCCCAAATTCTGCCTGTGGGACAACAGTTGGAGAACCCTTATTTTGTATTTAACGAGGCAAGTCCGTTAAGAACAAATTCTTATACAATGACGGCCTACACCGGCCAAATCCGGACGACACTGGGCCAATTGTGTGCCACACTATGGGACTCCCAATCACGGCCGGTTGTGATACAGCCTGGATTCGAACCAGGTCGTTTGTAGTGACGACTTAGACCGCTGCGCCACTCGGGATATAGGCTAACTGAGGAGCAGCAAGCAATCAGGATTTCATGATACTGTCAGCTCAATGATTCAATTAGGCCTAGTTTTAGTAGATGCAGGTATTACAGTTTGGAAATTGGAAAGCAGACAACTCTGGTTTTTGACCATATATACTCAGGCTGATGTTTTCTGATACTTGCATTTTCCTCTGCAGAATGTCACCTGCATCCTTGTGGCGTCCAGACATGCCAGCTCCTCAACAGTAAGCACTATCAGACTACCTCTTCAAGAGAACTCATCAATTTGCCCTTTATTATCATCATTGTTAGTAAAGCATGATGTTAATCTGTTTTAATAGGGGTTGACAAAAAGAGATGGTTTCCCTCTGTCATTATGTACCATGCGGAGAACTTTATAAGCCAGTGTCTTTCAAGTGAATGTTTTGGATCTAATGTTTGTTTGACTAACACAAAAGTTCACTAGGCTCTCTGTAGTTGTCTTTTTATATAGGCTGTTTTTGAATTGATGTCATTTTTGACTGAGCTTTTAGTGAGACATGTCTGTGTTTTTGCAGAATCTAAAGGATGTTCTAACAGACCTTATTCCAAAAGAACAAAGTAGGATCAAGAGCTTCAAACAGCAGTATGGAAAAACCAACATTGGATCGATCACTGTTGATATGGTAAGTAACTGACCCATATTCAGTAACTCAGAACCGGATGTTGGTAAAACCATACAAGAGAATCAGAAAGGCTTTTGATGTAAAAATAAACCACATACAGATCAGAGAAACCGTTATAACCGTGGTATAACCGTTTTCTAAATTCCACCAGATTGGGTCTGATGTTGCCCCTCAGCCATCTCCCTTTTAGCATACTAGAGGTCATGTGATGTCACATGTCTAAGCCAGTTCCCTGCCAGCTGAGCACAGTCATAGCTGAGTCACAGCTCTTGCCTCACACACCATTTATCACTGCAGGCTCACTCTAGGGTCACACACACCTCCGCTTTGCCTGTGTCATCCACGCATGTTTATCATTCACATGACCTCTTCACCCTTGTTATGGCTTTGAAGAATGCAGAAGGATTAGGGTCATGGTTCATCTGATTCCTTACGCATTTGATTTTAGAGACGCATGCTATTTCTGGACTGGTCAAAGAGCAAATCAGTCTAGCCTTAATTGAGCTTTCTGTACCGAATGTAATTTGTGTTTGTGTGTTGTTTTACAGGTCTATGGTGGGATGAGGGGCATGAAGGGTCTGGTGTACGAGACCTCAGTGCTGGATCCTGATGAGGTGTGTTTCCTGTCCTCACAACACACACAATCCATTAAACAGTAACACCCACAGAATAATTGAAGTGTTGACACTGAGCACCATTAACCTTTGTGTGTAAGCCATATAGGCACTTATCTAAATTGCTTCTGATTACATGCATTGAATTGTAAAATAAATTGGTGTCAATGGAAGTGTTATCTCACTGGTCCTCCAGTAACCTCAGCTGGTGGCAGTTAAGAGTCCTAGAATGTTAAGATATTCCAAATAATTCTGTTGATAAAGCTGCATTTGCAGTAACTACTGCCCCTTTGTTGTGGTTTGTTGTGCCATCATTTTAGACTACGCTCATTTACCATATATGATGACTATATTAAGCATGACTCGTTGTACGTCCTGTTCCTTTCATTAGGGAATCCGTTTCCGGGGCTACAGCATTCCGGAGTGTCAGCAGCTGTTGCCCAAGGCTCCAGGAGGTCAGGAGCCACTGCCCGAGGGCCTCTTTTGGCTGCTGGTCACAGGACAGGTCCCCACAGAGGAACAGGTGTGAAGGGGCTAACGCTGGATGGGCTAGGGTTAGAATGGAGGATTGTCTGCTCAAATTAAAAAATATATATACAAAGATGACCAACTTTTTTTTATTTGCTTCCTTGTAGTGAAACAGAGAACTGTATTCAGAAAAACTACCAGAGGTAGTGTTTGCTGCAGCACTGTCTTGAAGCCACCTTAAGAGGAGGTCTAATTTGACCCTCATATGTCTCAGCTAGAGGAATTTCCTATGTTATTACATACTACAAGCAAGTTATTTTATGGTTTAGGAGGAAGGCATGGCAACAATCGAGTTTTACTTTTTGTTCCTGATGACTCACATTAAAGTTCTACAACCGTAGCCATGTGGCGGGGATTTATAGTGTTTGGGATTAAAGAACATTTCCGTTCTGACTTGTGGCATTTTTATTATCCCTATTTGAACCCGCCAATCCTATTTGCATCCCATATTTTCAGGTGAGCTGGTTGTCCAAAGAATGGGCTAAGAGGGCAGCACTCCCCTCCCACGTGGTCACCATGCTAGATAACTTCCCCACCAACCTGCACCCCATGTCCCAGTTCAGTGCTGCCATCACAGCTCTGAACAGCGAGAGCAGCTTTGCCCGGGCCTACTCTGAGGGCGTCAACAAGGCCAAGTACTGGGAGGTGAGTCACACACACAGAATCTTCACAGACCTAGTATTTGAAATCTTTCAAATACTTTGGCTGTGTCTTGATTGAGCTTGCCTGGCAAAATGAATAACAATAGTCCCGAAGGTGTAAACTTCGCACATCTGGCCCTCTAGGCGGGCTAAAGCTGATGATCAAAGTACTTGAAAAATGCAAAATACCATTTTAAAACCCAGGTTTGCATTCATTACATTACACTACAATGCAGTACAGTCAGGTGTGGGTACAGTGCCTTGCGAAAGTATTCAGCCCCCTTGGACTTTGCGACCTTTTGCCACATTTCAGGCTTCAAACATAAAGATATAAAACTGTATTTTTTTGTGAAGAATCAACAACAAGTGGGACACAATCATGAAGTGGAACGACATTTATTGGATATTTAAAACTTTTTTAACAAATCAAAAACTGAAAAATTGGGCGTGCAAAATTATTCAGCCCCTTTACTTTCAGTGCAGCAAACTCTCTCCAGAAGTTCAGTGAGGATCTCTGAATGATCCAATGTTGACCTAAATGACTAATGATGATAAATACAATCCACCTGTGTGTAATCAAGTCTCCGTATAAATGCACCTGCACTGTGATAGTCTCAGAGGTCCGTTAAAAGCGCAGTGAGCATCATGAAGAACAAGGAACACACCAGGCAGGTCCGAGATACTGTTGTGAAGAAGTTTAAAGCCGGATTTGGATACAAAAAGATTTCCTAAGCTTTAAACATCCCAAGGAGCACTGTGCAAGCGATAATATTGAAATGAAAGGAGTATCAGACCACTGCAAATCTACCAAGACCTGGCCGTCCCTCTAAACTTTCAGCTCATACAAGGAGAAGACTGATCAGAGATGCAGCCAAGAGGCCCATGATCACTCTGGATGAACTGCAGAGATCTACAGCTGAGGTGGGAGACTCTGTCCATAGGACAACAATCAGTTGTATATTGCACAAATCTGGCCTTTATGGAAGAGTGGCAAGAAGAAAGCCATTTCTTAAAGATATCCATAAAAAGTGTCGTTTAAAGTTTGCCACAAGTCACCTGGGAGACACACCAAACATGTGGAAGAAGGTGCTCTGGTCAGATGAAACCAAAATTGAACTTTTTGGTAACAATGCAAAACGTTATGTTTGGCCTAAAAGCAACACAGCTCATCACCCTGAACACACCATCCCCACTGTCAAACATGGTGGTGGCAGCATCATGGTTTGGGCCTGCTTTTCTTCAGCAGGGACAGGGAAGATGGTTAAAATTGATGGGAAGATGGATGGAGCCAAATACAGGACCATTCTGGAAGAAAACCTGATGGAGTCTGCAAAAGACCTGGAGATTTGTCTTCCAACAAGACAATGATCCAAAACATAAAGCAAAATCTACAATGGAATGGTTCAAAAATAAACATATCCAGGTGTTAGAATGGCCAAGTCAAAGTCCAGACCTGAATCCAATCGAGAATCTGTGGAAAGAACTGAAAACTGCTGTTCACAAATGCTCTCCATCCAACCTCACTGAGCTCGAGCTGTTTTTTGCAAGGAGGAATGGGAAAAAATGTCAGTCTCTCGATGTGCAAAACTGATAGAGACATACCCCAAGCGACTTACAGCTGTAATCGCAGCAAAAGGTGGCGCTACAAAGTATTAACTTAAGGGGGCTGAATAATTTTGCACGCCCAATTTTTCAGTTTTTGATTTGTTAAAAAAGTTTGAAATATCCAATAAATGTCCTTCCACTTCATGATTGTGTCCCACTTGTTGTTGATTCTTCACAAAAAAATACAGTTTTATATCTTTATGTTTGAAGCCTGAAATGTGGCAAAAGGTCGCAAAGTCCAAGGGGGCTGAATACTTTCGCAAGGCACTGTAAATACATTAAAGCAGAGGGTGATGCTGGATGGATGAGTCATCCTCACTAAAGTGCTTTTCAAGTGTCTGTTCATTCTTTAATGGCAAATGTTAACATGCACACCAGGTCTCCCTTGAAAAAGAGCATATATTTTCCTCAACTTCCTGGTTAGAATAAGAGGCTAAAATAAATCAACACCGTTTCTTGCGGGGTGCAAGGAATTACATCCCCAGAATTCGACAGACAGTCTAGAAAAAGCTCACAGACCGAAACGTCAACAGAAAATAACTACACTTGCAGAAGTAATTGTGTGATTTATCATGTCGTTCAGTTAGATCCTGTGGGAGATAGTCTACTGACTGTTGATTAAACTACCTACCCTACTCTATTCCAGTTCATCTATGAGGACTCCATGGACTTGATTGCCAAGTTGCCGTGTGTTGCTGCTAAGATCTACCGTAACCTGTACCGTGAGGGCAGCAGCATTGGTGCCATCGACTCCAACCTGGACTGGTCCGCTAACTTCGCCAACATGCTGGGCTACAGCGACTCTGCTGAGTTCACTGAACTAATGAGGCTCTACCTTACCATCCACAGGTATTGTACTATGGGCCAGTTTCAGATTAAGCTGAAGAATTTCCATTTTAAGTAGTTAATTTTTTTCAGGACTAGGTTGAAATTGTCTGGGAAACCAGTCTTAAGGACGTACATTTCAACCATTATTACCATATAGGTGTATTTGGGCCATTGACGGAGCCAAAAATGAACGCACGCCAAATGCGGGTAGATTTTGGCATTGGCGGGTAAGATGTCTATTTCACCAGCCATGTTGGAGGGTAGTGTGCTCAGGGTTCCACAGTGAAGCGTTTCACGTCAAATAGAGTTAGAAGTTAAGTATGAGCTCATTTAGCTGTTTTCAAAGTGTTTGTCCTTTTGTTTCATGGCTGGCAGCTAATCACTACGAATCCTATAATGTATATCTCACTTCACGCAGCAACACTGTCTGGTTGGGAAGCTGTGCGCACTGAAGATGAATTTTTAGAAGAGCTTCTCATGAAAGTTGGTCTAATTTACTAAAGTCTACTAAAGGGAGTGTTTCTCGGCTATTTACATTGTTTTGTTCACAAGCGAGGTTGTTTTTCAATGTTTGAGTTTGCTTCAACTGCTAGCGAAGACTCATCGGCTACTAGTCCGATGATCTCACAGGCACGCTGTGACTGACGACTCGAGTTTAAATCTTACTCCACAGACACTAGGATGCGATAATCCAGCACCCCATTGTGACGTGCTGTAGATACGTGGCTCTGAGACCACTATCAGTGGGGGACACAGCCCCGAATGCTTACCTCCCCACAATTCCCAACCAGCGCGTCTCCGGTACGCGTCCTCTTCAATTCAAATCAAATCAAGCTTTATTCATACAGCACATTTCAGACATGGAATGCTAGACAATGTGCTTCACAGGAAAAAAAAAATATGAAAAGAATGTAAATCAAAACGGATATATTTACTACACAACAAACATAAGATGATTAAAAAACAAACAGAATAACAATAAAAAAGGAATTTGAATGTGGTGACTGTTGGAGAAATGACTTGAGCTGTGCTGAGAATTTTGAAAGGCATGAATGCCAACGGTCCAATATTCGAGAACATTGCTGTGCGTAGGCATACATGTGTTGGGACTATGATAGAGCTTCAAGTGGCTCCAAATGCCACGGTAACCCCCACCCTTAAAGGGGCAGCTGAACATTTTTGTCTTATTAAATGTATATTTAGTCATTTTAGCAGACACTCTTATCCAGAGCGACGTACAGTTAGTGCAATCATCTTAAGAAAGCTAAGTGGGACAACCACATATCTGAGTCATAGTAAGTACATCTTTCCACAAAGTATCTTTCAGCAAGGTCAGTGCTAGTAGGGGGGGAGAAGTCAGAACTTTTAATTTTTAAATGTATTTATATATTTTGGTTAAAAGGCTCTGGTCACTTCTTACTAGTAATACATTTGATTGTTTTAAAAACATTACTAAGCATGCTCATTTTTGGCAACAAAAACCTGCCACAGTGGTTGGTGAACCAAAAAGTTAGTTTCAGGCCCTGGTCATTGAAACGCGCTATACAAAACCCATGTATTCATATTAGAATGAACCATTATGTCATTGATTTATTTGACTTTTGGGGGGGAAGCCATTTTGTCTATTAACTTCTGACATTGAAGGATAGAGAATTGTGAAACCCTCAAATGTATGTTCTCTGCCCTCTAGTGTTCATATATTGCACTTGACAGGACAACAATTCTTTGTTAGACACAATTAAAAATTGTGTCTTGGATAAATCTGTATTTGAATATAGGTCTGTAAAAACGTTAGTAATAATTTACTGTCAATTCCAATTTTGTGATGAATAACATAGTAACCAACTGTCTTTGGGGTTCCTGTTTTAGTGACCATGAGGGAGGTAACGTCAGTGCCCACACCAGTCACCTGGTGGGCAGTGCTCTCTCTGACCCTTACCTCTCCTTCAGTGCTGCTCTGAATGGGCTGGCTGGACCTCTGCATGGGCTGGCCAACCAGGTCTGTCAATCCTGTCCTCTGCTCCACTAGAATTTACATACTCTTGACTCACTGACCTGCTCTCTCTTGGAGTCATGAGTGGATAGATGGATAGACATGATCCTTATAAACATCATAAGCAGTCATTGAGTGGCATTATAATAGTATTTCTGTTTTAGCCTTGCTGAGGTTATTAGTGTTTCTCTGTGTGGCCTGTAGGAGGTGCTGGTGTGGCTGACGGCCCTGCAGAAGGAGATGGGAGGGGAGGTGTCTGATGAGAAGATGAGGGATTACATCTGGAACACACTCAAGTCTGGCAGGGTAAGAGATGGCTCAAAACATTTGGCTTCACTACTATGACACACATTGCCTTACCCACCAGTGACCATAACAGCCTTATGAGGCCATATGGCATCACTAGCGTGGTTTTCAGTTCCATAAAGTATTTGCAAGAAGTAATCCCATGTTGTGCTTCTCGGTTTCAAACATCCCTTGCGTTAAGAACCAGTTCACCCGGAGAGAAGGGTAAACCTTGCTAATCACCCTTCACACCCCCATAGGTGGTGCCAGGCTATGGGCATGCTGTCCTGAGGAAGACTGACCCCAGGTACCAATGCCAGCAGGAGTTTGCCTTCAAGCACCTGCCCAACGACCCCATGTTCAAACTGGTGCACCAGCTCTACAAGATTGTGCCCCCAGTACTGCTGGAGCAGGGCAAGGCCAAGAACCCCTGGCCCAATGTCGACGCCCACAGTGGAGTGCTGCTGCAGGTGAGAGAGATGAGGTGTTCTCCTTAACAATGTCCTATTGTATTGCATATATTGTCATGTAATACAGATCTGTTTTTTTGGACCACCTTGAATTTGTAAGTGGGCTGTTTGACTGGTCAGTGTTAGCCAGATGTGTTTTAATCAAAAGCATCACAGCACATATTAGCACCTGTGAGTTCAGCCTTTCAATCATCACTGACCTCTGCAACAAACATTTGACCTCTCCCTGATCTCTCTCCTTCTCCACTACAGTACTATGGGATGACAGAGATGAACTACTATACTGTGCTGTTTGGTGTGTCCCGAGCTCTGGGTGTGCTGGCCCAACTTATCTGGAGCCGAGCCCTGGGCTTCCCTCTGGAGCGCCCCAAGTCCATGAGCACAGACGGACTCATGACCCTGGTGGGGGCCAATAAGTCCGGCTGAAGAAGATGAGGGGGAGGAAATACCGTGTGCAAGTGACGCGTTCCTACATCATACTTCCGTGTTCATGTCCCTGGTCTTTTGAATGGGCTTCAAGATTATATCATCAAATTCATTAAAACGACCATTGCGCTACATTTTTGCTAATTTGAAGACCATTCAAAAAGCCTAGAAAAGTTTTTTTTTTAAACTACAAGGCTACTTGTCGCGTCACTTGCATGGCGTATTTCAAATTAAAGCTGACCTTGCCCCCATCCCCATGGAAGAGATTCAAAGAGACAGTACAATTTTTGTTTTGTTTTTATTAATCCAAAAAGGGCTTTTTAATATTTACATGATTTAGCGCAGGCACGTGCACAGATAGAAGTCAACCTATGCCCAGCTCCTGTCCCTTAGCCCTCCCACTCGTCAAGTGCCCTTTTGGGTTGTGGTATAATTTTATTTTTTTGTATAAAGTTTTGTTCTGAACCCATTGCCCGCAAGTCGGTGTGACGTTGTCAAGTTCACCCACCCCGTCCGTTGGTTGCCCCTGATAGTCTGCCCTGTACAGAGCTTGCGCATGCCAGGTTGCACCTTTATCCCAGACTGCCCTGTACTGAGATTGTGTATGCTGGTCTCCAAACATGCATGGCTTGAGATGTGGCCACCGGTGGAGTGTGTGTAAATGTCAACAGTACTACCGCAGCAGCATAACATTTTGATTAACATCATCAATATTCGGTCTGGTTGGCTGATACGTGCAGCAGAGAGAGGCAAAAAGACGGAGAGGAACGGTTGCATCAACGACCCTCGCTCCGACCCAACTCCATCCCTTCCTCAGTCGGCAGCAACACAGGCATTCTAGACGCTAGCTAATCACCATATACAAAAATATCCACAAAAGCCACTAGCCAGCCATATCTTGAGTTAGAAGATAATTAATATTATATTACGTTATTATTTAAGAGCATTGAAGATAAATCACAATCATTAAAAAACAATGGAGCTAGCTAACTAGCAGGTCAATCAATGATCTGCTGACAGCTCACCCTCTTTTCCCCATGTCAATCAGGAGGCACTGTAACTAGCTTCCTTACAATATGTGATGAGTGAGTTTTGCAAAAATGAATGTCTATGCTCAGATTTGTTAAAATGTTCACTACAGAGGCAGTTGGCATGTTCAGAATTTTAAAATGTGAATTATGAGTTTTTTTGGTGGGGGGGCACTTGCCCCCTGAAAGGTCTTTGCATGGCCCTGATTTAGTGTGAGACTGTGTTAGGTAGGTAATCATGTATACACTTCACCTGCCTAGAAATTACAAATCTAATTTATTTCCAGTGTTCTCTAACCCCATGCCTCTGGTAATGTGGCCTGGACTGCCCCACCTCAGTATTAGTTTCCACCTACCTCTGTTCTTCAGACTCAAGCCACTTACAGTACAGTAGGCCAATGCAGTCTGCTGGCATCTCATCCCCATGTGCCTGTGAGGACTGGGCTGCACCAACTGATTGAAGATGTCAAGGGGCTTAAGTCGTATGCAATCCAACCTGATGGCTCTGTTTTTACCATTGTTTCACTCTGAGCAGTTTGATTTCCAGGCTACATAAAAAAATGTAATTTTATGTGGGGAATTAGAGATCACAAATTGTCATCAATTGAGATTTCACTTGAGTATGTCTTACATCTATATTTAACTTGAGTGGTAGTTTGACATCAAACATTTTTGCTAACTTAGTAAGGATGCAAGTAACTTTTAATTTGAGTCACATTTTTCTGCTGATGTTTGCTGAAGCGTCAATATTGTCTGGAAAGTCTGGCCTAATCTGAACCAACAGGGAAATATATTTTTTGTTGTTGCCTGAAACCCTCACCACGTTTCTCTATGCAATTTCTCCCTGACTATACTCTAGCAGTAGCTACACTCCAGTAAAGGAAAAAGATTCAACCTTGTAAAAGTATCTAACTTCTATTGAAGATGTTCAATATATCCAAGGAAGAATGCAAATCAGTAAAAAAAAAAAAATATATATATATAAAAAAAAAGTACTGCCCCTTTAAATCTTTTTGTCTCACCAGATTCCCTGACTTCAATGGATTTAACCTTGAACACACCTCTGATCAAAATAACCTTTTTTTTTGTTGCCATTCAACTTGTCTTACATTCTTTCCTTTCATTTTCTGTCTGGGCATCTTTTGAAATGTAGGATTGATATGTGTAGGTAGGAGCATATGATCGAAGACCTTTGGTTGTAACCTGGAGTACCCGAAGGCCTGATAGTAATGGCATAGACTTATATATTTGAAGGATTGAGAGAAGGACATGGCGTTCTGCTTTTAGTATGTGCTTGAACATAAGTATGCAGCCAAGAAGAGCTTTTTATCTGTTGTGGTCCTGTCTAATTTTGGAGTATAATGTATGTTGTTAATTATGCCCCAGAAGAGTGCTTCAGTGATTTGAGCTGCTACTCCAAAATAGAAATAGGAAAACCCCTATTTTGATTTAGTCCTTTTTTATTAGAGGTTTTGGGTGTTGACTGAATAACCATGTAATGTATAGAGAGGATAATCCTATAGTGGGTACATCATTTGTAGTTTTATTTATACTTTGTGTATATAGTTATATGTATAGCTTGAATGTATGAGCTCCTACGCAACCATATTGCTCAGTCATACAGCTGTGTGACTTCCAACCTCACTCATCACCATATTTCAGTTTTACATGTTTTGAAAGTTACTCTTACAATGAAGTAGATGTACGTACTCTGGCTGTCTTGTAAATAAATCTATTGCCTATTTTTATGGGCTGCTTCTGCTGCTAAGTGGATGTTTGCTTTGACTGATTCAAGCTGGCTCTCAGGCCCATAGCAGCAGTTGGTCCATAGCAGCTTTCCTTGTCTGCTTCAATATAGGATTATCAACACTCCATCTTGTGTTGCATCAGTGGGACCCTGCTCACTTGAAAAACAAAATAATCCATGTTTGACTTTTATTTCAATTTTATAAGCCTTGCTTTTTTGTCTCTTGGGTTTCACATTTCAGTTTTTTTTTTTTCTTAGTTTGTCTTGTGGAACATCTGGTTGTTTCTGATCAAAGCAGGTGTAGGAGACTGTGAAACCAGGGAAGAGCCATTGAAGTTGGATGCATTTGGGAAACTATAGCGGGATGGGGCTGGATAGGTCAAATGGGAGAAAGGAGCCGAGGACAACAAAAATGGAAAACCAATAAATGATTTTAATAACACTTGGTGTCATGTTTGTTTTTACTTGTGTGTAAAGAGGTTAGAAACTGACTAGCTTTATTCAATAACAGATGGACAATTCCAAAGTCACTGGTAATCCATTCCTGGATGACTGTACATGATAGAAATCCCAGAAAATCCTAGGTGTTGAAATTAAGGAATATACTGTGCATGTAGAAGCACACACAACCAGCCGGTTTACCATAAGGGCAGTGTCAAATCTGCCCAGCAAGTCTCAGCTCTGCCTCTGTGAAGAACTGCAGTCATGAGACCAGCCAGAGGATAATGTTACACACAATGAAACAACCAATTAGTGTCAACCGCTGTTGCATAAGGCCCAACTGTAGTCATGAGGCTCTGCACCAGGCCAAGCCTGTTTCTGTTTACAAGGCTAGATAGCTGAATTATTAACAAGGAAGTGGGGCTTTTAGTGAACTTTATTTCATGTCCTCAATCAATTGATATTGTTCTGGTTAGGTGAAGTATCATGCAACATGCAAGTAATTGTTTTTCTTATTTTGTGATTTGAGTGTCATAGATATATATGGTGGTTTACGGGAGATTTGTAATCCTAGTAATAATAGGAAAATAGGTCTTTTAACTCTCCTCTCTGTGTCGTTATTAATAACTGGCCCAGATACCAACACCCTGCTCTCATTGCTTGCGCTTTGGTTTCCTTTTGAAAAGGCCGCATCACACCCACCCCTGCACGTCCCTTGCTACATAGCGACAAACCAAGGCATTCTTAACACGAGTCCCCACAGCTCTACACCACCTGCCAAAGTTTTATAACTTGAGCAAATCCCAAAGGTGACCTGAACAGCTTGCTACATGCCACAACTTCTGAAAGCAGTGATTTATGGCTAGATTACATTACACTCCCATGATTCTCAAAAAGTATATCGTCGGGAACAATCCCATTTTATTTTTTTAAACAACATTTACGAGTGGTGGAAATATCGTTGGCTCTATAACTACGTTGCATGCACACATATTCCCAATATTCCATTGATAACTCATTTTGTATTGAGCAGTGTCCAGTTGCTCATGGTCAAAACCAGAATTTCTAATGGAAAAGAAAAGGAGAGCACAGTACACTGTAGTGTTTGCTGTACAACTGATACCATGGCTACAGGTGGAAATGCATACACACTAAAGTATGATTAACAGGCAAAACAACTTTGATCAGCATGCAAAACTCAAACAACATACTATGCTCATACACTGCATGGGTCTCAACACCCATCTGTGCATTATTGCTCACTTAGAACTAATTGAAATAAGTAAAGATAGGCGTAATTGTGAATACAGTAGGATGATTCATTCCACCTCCTCCATCTTCGTTTACAATACACACAACATGCACACAAATGCAATTGCCTTACATTCACACACACTTAATAGTTTCATTTTCCATATCCAGTCTCTTACAGCTCACTGATAAGAAAGGACTGGGTAAATGAATGCAATATGGCATCAACACCTAGCTTTGTGGCTTGTACTACATTGCTTCTACTTGTCAAGTGCAATTTGATTCAAAAGCAGTACTACTACCTGTGCTTGATGCCGGAGACTGGATAAAGACAAGAAGTTGCTTCGAAGTATTGAGACATTTCTTATGAGTCGGGATTCTTGCTTTAATAACAAACGGATAGTCTTAAATCTTAAAAGACGTACACTTGCTTCCTATGTTCACCTTTCATGACACCTGAGAGTAAACAAATCGGTTTGACTGAGCCCTTTGTTATTACACATGAACTAAAATGAAATGCAAATGTCTTCCCATTAAAACAAAGGCAAAACAAACAGAAATGCAATTCCAAAGAAAATATCCTACACAAGTAGCCATATCGTGCATGCATAAATAATTGCAATACTTTGTCTTGTTTCATTTATGAACTCGCTAGGCAGCTTGTGTTGACACTTTATAGAATTTTCACAGCTCCTGTTCTCCATATTTACATAAAGCTTAACATTGAAGACAAATTAATGTGCTTAATGTGTGTAAGGTGCAAATTACCAATGATTAAAACAATCTATGAAAAATGAAGCACTTTAACAACATTCTCTCTACACACAAAGGAAGCAGTTGGCTTGCTATTTAAAAAAATATATATAATAAATAATTTTTAAAAAGCACTTCTTGGTATAAACAATACATTTAAAATATATTTAAAAAAAAGGGGCAATCTGCAGTTGCTGAATCCATTTTTGGACATAGAATTCATTTGATTCTTGACAAATAACTTAAAACGCCTCACGAGCTTACCCCATCAGAAACCAAAATATAAACTTGTTTTATTACCAATGTTTGTAAACAAGCAAACAAAGCAAATGTAAAACATACAAATAACTGTATAGCCTCAACATATATTTTCACATAGGCATGGTTAAAACTATAATTTTGATATCATGGATAGTCAGTCCAGGTATCCATAGATCTGTCTATGAATTTGAGAGTAGTTACATTTATCCAACCCAATCCCTCAGCTTTTTACTGAAACAGTGGTTGTGGAGCATGCTTAAAATTGTTATTGTTTCAACTATGGATTGCCCCTTTAAGATATATTCATTTTACAGGATTGGATGACTATAACCTAGCAGGTCAGTGGAGTGCACCTGCACCCACTCTTCAGCAATCTACAGTGTCTAAAGCAGTCATATACTATGACGTACTCAAAATCGTCCATGTCATTCGTTCACTCAATAGTGTCCTGCTCACTCATGATTACACAGCAATAAATTCCATCTATTCTGATTTGCGTAGTGGCTTTTTTGTTTTACAACTAGACTTAGAAGGATTATTATTTTAAAATTGCAAACACACGTCAATGCAACAAGGGGTCTGTGCTGAAGAGTAACCCTTGTGAGGAGGTAGATGGCAGCTTTTTACAAGAAAATGATCCAGGCTAAGATAATGGACTTTCAAGTCAACTATAGTTGTGTAGGGTGATAAGCCAGGCAGATGCCCACACTGATTGCTTGGTCCTTACTCTATAATGTGAGGAGGATGCACTAGTGGCAGCTTAGCCTGGTCACAGATCTGCTGTCACAGATGGTCCAAGATCTCAGAAGAGCTGTTTGTCATGCCAATGTGACCATAGGAGTTGGCAAGACGGCACAAACAGACCTGGGACCAGGCTATTGGTATCTGGGCCTTGGTGGTAATGGAGACTGAAGGCGGTTGATGGGGGCTGGGTCGTGTAGTGTCCTGCTGCTCCAGCTAGGTGATACAGGGGACTGCCAGGGTGAAGGTGCAGGCTGGTTTTGGGGCAAGGGCACACAATGCCAGATGGACCTCACGTTTGGTGTACCTCATGGAACATTAATTCCCGTGGGACGCAAGTCTGTGGGCCGTAGAGCGTGCCGGCCCGGCGCTCAAAGGCAGACACATTCTTTTTTACCACCTCGTCAAAAAACACAGTTGCTAACTGGGAGTGGAGCAAGGAACGGAACTCAAACGAGATCTGTGTGGCAGGAAGGAGGGAGAGGGTAGAATATCAAATCAGAGAAGACAAATAAAAGAGAAAAAGGAAAAACAGAGTAGAAAGAGAAAATACACTACATAACCAAAAGTATGTGGCCACTTGATCATCGAACATCTCATGGGCATTAATATTGAGTTGGTCCACCCTTTGCTGCTATAACAGCTTCCACTCTTCTGGGAAGGCTTTCCACTAGATGTTGGAACATGGCTGTGGGGATTTGCTTCCATTCAGCCACAAGAACATTAGTGAGGTCGGCACTGATGTTGGGCAATTAGTCCTGACTCGCAGTCAGAATTCCAATTCATCCCAAAGTTGTTCGATGGGGTTGAGGTCAGGGATCTGTGCAGGCCAGTCAAGTTCTTCCACACCAATCTCAACAAACCATATGGATCTCGGTTTGTGCACGGGGGCATTGTCATGTTGAAACAGGAAAAGGCCTTCCCCAAACTGTTGCTACAAAGTTGGAAGAATAGATTAGTCTAGAATGTAATTGTATGCTGTACTGTTAAGAGCTCCCTTAATTCGAACTAAGGAACTAGCCCGAACCATGAAAAACAGCCAGAGAACATGATTCCTCCTCCACCAAACTTTACAGTTGGCACTATGCATTGGGGCAGGTAGCTTTCTCCTGGCATCCGCCAAACCCAGATTAATTCTTCAGACTGCCAGATGGTAAAGCGTGATTCATCACTCCAGAGAACGCGTTTCCACTGCTCCAAAGTCAAATGGCAGCGATCTTTAAACCCCTCCAGCCGATGCTAGGCATTGCGCATGGTGATCTTAGGCTTATGTGCAGCTGCTCGGCCATGGAAACCCATTTCATGAAGCTTCCAACGAATAGTTCTTGGGCTGACGTTACTTCCAAAGGAAGCTTAGAACTTGGTAGTGAGTGTTGCAACTAAAGACAGGTGATTTTTACGAGCTACGCACTCTGCGTTCCCGTTCTGTGAGCTTGTGTGGCCTACCACTTTGCGGCTGAGCCGGTTGCTCCTAGAGGTTTCCACTTCAAAAAGTCACTGCGCTCTTCAGTAAGGCCATTCTACTGCCAATGTTTGTCTATGGAGATTGCATGGCGGTGTGCTAGATTTTATACACCTGTCAGCAACAGGTATAGCTGAAATAGCCAAATCCACTAATTTGAAGGGCTGTCCACATACTTTTGTGTGCGTGTGTATATATATATATATATATACACACACAGTGCCTTGCGAAAGTATTCGGCCCCCTTGGACTTTGCGACCTTTTGCCACATTTCAGGCTTCAAACATAAAGATATAAAACTGTATTTTTTTGTGAAGAATCAACAACAAGTGGGACACAATCATGAAGTGGAAGGACATTTATTGGATATTTCAAACTTTTTTAACAAATCAAAAACTGAAAAATTGGGCGTGCAAAATTATTCAGCCCCCTTAAGTTAATACTTTGTAGCGCCACCTTTTGCTGCGATTACAGCTGTAAGTCGCTTGGGGTATGTCTCTATCAGTTTTGCACATCGAGAGACTGACATTTTTTCCCATTCCTCCTTGCAAAAAACAGCTCGAGCTCAGTGAGGTTGGATGGAGAGCATTTGTGAACAGCAGTTTTCAGTTCTTTCCACAGATTCTCGATTGGATTCAGGTCTGGACTTTGACTTGGCCATTCTAACACCTGGATATGTTTATTTTTGAACCATTCCATTGTAGATTTTGCTTTATGTTTTGGATCATTGTCTTGTTGGAAGACAAATCTCCAGGTCTTTTGCAGACTCCATCAGGTTTTCTTCCAGAATGGTCCTGTATTTGGCTCCATCCATCTTCCCATCAATTTTAACCATCTTCCCTGTCCCTGCTGAAGAAAAGCAGGCCCAAACCATGATGCTGCCACCACCATGTTTGACAGTGGGGATGGTGTGTTCAGCTGTGTTGCTTTTACGCCAAACATAGCGTTTTGCATTGTTGCCAAAAAGTTCAATTTTAGTTTCATCTGACCAGAGCACCTTCTTCCACATGTTTGGTGTGTCTCCCAGGTGGCTTGTGGCAAACTTTAAACAACACTTTTTATGGATATCTTTACGAAATGGCTTTCTTCTTGCCACTCTTCCATAAAGGCCAGATTTGTGCAATATACAACTGATTGTTGTCCTATGGACAGAGTCTCCCACCTCAGCTGTAGATCTCTGCAGTTCATCCTGGGCCTCTTGGCTGCATCATGGGCCTCTTGGCTGCATCTCTGATCAGTCTTCTCCTTGTATGAGCTGAAAGTTTAGAGGGACGGCCAGGTCTTGGTAGATTTCCAGTGGTCTGATACTCCTTCCATTTCAATATTATCGCTTGCACAGTGCTCCTTGGGATGTTTAAAGCTTGGGAAATCTTTTTGTATCCAAATCCGGCTTTAAACTTCTTCACAACAGTATCTCGGACCTGCCTGGTGTGTTCCTTGTTCTTCATGATGCTCTCTGCGCTTTTAACGGACCTCTGAGACTATCACAGTGCAGGTGCATTTATACGGAGACTTGATTACACACAGGTGGATTGTATTTATCATCATTAGTCATTTAGGTCAACATTGGATCATTCAGAGATCCTCACTGAACTTCTGGAGAGAGTTTGCGGCACTGAAAGTAAAGGGGCTGAATAATTTTGCAGGCCCAATTTTTCAGTTTTTGATTTGTTAAAAAAGTTTGAAATATCCAATAAATGTCGTTCCACTTCATGATTGTGTCCCACTTGTTGTTGATTCTTCACAAAAAAATACAGTTTTATATCTTTGTTTGAAGCCTGAAATGTGGCAAAAGGTCGCAAAGTTCAAGGGGGCCGAATACTTTCGCAAGGCACTGTATGTATGTATGTATGTATGTATGTATGTATGTATGTATGTATGTATGTATATATATATATATATATATATATATATATATATATATATATATAGTGCATTCGGGAAAGGATTCAGACGCCTTGACCTTTTCCATATTTTGTTACGTTAAAGCCTCATTTTTCCACGTCAATATACACACAGTACCCCATAATGACGAAGTAAAAACAAGTTTTCAAAAATTTTGCAAATATATACAAAATAAAAAACTTACAATACCACATTTACATACGGTTGAGGTCAGAAGTTGACACACTTAGGTTGGAGTCATTAATACACGTTTTCAACCACTTTCTTGTTAACAAAATATCATTTTGGCAAGTCGGTTAGGACATATACTTTGTGCATGACAAGTCATTTTTCCAGCAATTGTTTACAGACAGATTATTTCACTGTATCACAATTCCAGTGGGTCAGAAGTTTACATACACGGAGTTGACTGTCTTTAAACAGCTTGGAAAATTCCAGAAAATGTCATGGCTTTAGAAGCTTCTGATAGGCTAATTGACATTTGAGTAAATTGGAGGTATACCTGTGGATGTATTTCAAGGTCTACCTTCAAACTCAGTGCCTCTTTGCTTGACATCATGGGAAAATCAAAAGGAATCACCCAAGACCTCAGAAAAATAATTGTTGACCTCTACAAGTCTGGTTCATTCTTGGGAGTAATTTCCAAATGCCTGAAGGTACCACGTTCATCTGTACAAACAATAGTACACAGTATAAACACCATGGGACCACGCAGCCGTCATACCGCTCAGGAAGGAGATGCATTCTGTCTCAGAGATGAGCGTACTTTGGTGAGAAAAGTGCAAATCAATCCCAGAACAACAGCAAAGGACCGTGTGAAGATGCTGGAGGAAACAGGTACAAAAGTATCTATATCCACAGTAAAACGAGTCCTATATCGACATAACCTGAAAGGCCGCTCAGCAAGGAAGAAGCCACTGCTCCAAAACCTCCATAAAAAAGCCAGACTACGGTTTGCAACTGCACATGGGGACAAAGATTGTACTTTTTGGAGAAATGTCCTCTGGTCTGATGAAACAAAAATAGAACTGTTTGGCCATAATAATCATCGTTATGTTTGGAGGAAAAAGGGGGAGGCTTACAAGCCGAAGAACACCATCCCTACCGTGAAGCACGTTGGTGGCAGCATCATGTTGTGGGGGTGCTTTGCTGCAGGAGGGACTGGTGCACTTCACAAAATAGATGGCATCATGAGGGAGGAGGAAAATTATGTGGATATATTGAAGCAACATCTCAAGACGTCAGTCAGGAAGTTAAAGCTTGTTCGCAAATGGGTCTTCCAAATGGACAAAGACCCCAAGCATACTTCCAAAGTTGTGGAAAAGGGCTTACAGACAAAGTCAAGGTGTTGGAGTGGCCATCACAAAGCCCTGACCTCAATCCCAAAGAACATTTGTGGGCAGAACTGAAAAAGCGTGTGCGAGCAAGGAGGCCTACAAACCTGACTCAGTTACACCAGCTCTGTCAGGAGGAATGGGCCAAAATTCTCCCAACTTATTGTGGGACGCTTGTGGAAGGCTACCCAAAACATTTCACCTAAGTTAAACAATTTAAAGGCAATGCTACTAAATACTAATTGAGTGTATGTAAACTTCTGACCCACTGGGAATGTGATAAAATAAATAAAAGCTGAAATAAATCACTCTACTATTATTCTTACATTTCACATTCTTAAAATAAAAGTGGTGATCCTGACCTAACCTACTGACCTAAAACAGGGAATATTTACTGGGATTAAATGTCAGGAATTGTGAAAAACTGGGTTTAAATGTATTTAGCTAAGGTGTATGTAAACGTCCGACTTCAACGCTAAGTATTCAGACCTTTTACTCAGTACTTTGTTGAAGCACCTTTGGCAGCGATTACAGCCTCGAGTCTTCTTGGGTACGACGCTACAAGCTTGGCACACCTGTATTTTGAGAGTTTCTCCCATTCTTCTCGGCAGATCCTCTCAAGCTCTGTCAGGTTGTATACGGAACGTCGCTGCAGTTATTTTCAAGTCTCTACAGAGATGTTCGATCAAGTTAAAGTCCGGGCTCTGGCTGGGCCACTCAAGGACATTCAGAGACTTGTCCCAAAGCCACTACTGCGTTGTCTTGGCTGTGTGCTTAGGGTCATTGTCCTGCCAGTCTGAGGACCTCTGTACTTTACTCCGTTCTTATTTCCCTTCTGGTCTCCCAGTCCCTGCTGAAAAACATCCCCACAGAATGATGCTGCCACCACTATGCTTCACCGTAGGGATGGTGCCAGGTTTCCTCGAGATGTGACGCATGGCATTCAGGCCAAATAGTTTAATCTTGGTTTCATCAGACCAGAGAATCTTGTTTCTCATGGTCTGAGAGTCCTTTAGGTTCCATCTGGTAAACTCCAAGTGGGCAGTCATGTGCCTTTTACTGAGGAGTGGCTTCCGTCTGGCTACTCTACCATAAAGGCCTGATTGGCTGAGTGTGGCTAAGTGCTGCAGAGTTGGTTGTCCTTCTGGAAGGCTCTCCCATCACCATAGAGGAACTCTGGAGCTCTGTCAGAGTGACCATCGGGTTCTTGGTTAGCTCCCTGACCAAGGCCCTTCTCCCCCGAATGCTCAGTTCGGCCTGCCGGCTCTAGGAAGAGTCTTGGTGGTTCCAAACATTTTCCATTTGATGGAGGCCACTGTGCTCTTGGGGACCTTCAATGCTTCCTCAGCACGATCCTGTCTCGGAGCTCTACGGACAATTCCGTCAAACTCATGACTTGGTTTTTGCTCTGACATGCACTGTCATTTGTGGAACGTTATATACCATAGACAGGTGTGTGCCTTTCCAAATCATGTCCAATCAATTTCATTTACCACAGGTTGACTCCAATCAAGTTGTAGAAACATCTCAAGGATGATCAATTGAAACAGGATGCACCTGAGCTCAATTTCGAGTCTCATAGCAAAGGGTCTGAATACTTATGTAAATAAGGCATCTTTTTTTTTTTATGTTATACATTTGCAAAAAATTCAAAAAAACTGTTTTCACTTTTTCATTATGGGGTATTTTGTGTAGATTGATGAGGAAAAAGAACAAGGCTGTAACATAACAAATTGTGAAAAAAAGTCAAGGGGTCTGAATACTTTCCGAATGCACTGTAGTGTAATTTTGTCAGACTGCTCACATGCAAAGGGTGTATGCACAAATAGAGAGCAAGATTAGAAGAGAGGTGGGCAGCATTAGATAAAGACAAGGGCCACAAGCTGGGGCTGTCATATTCACCGAAACGTCCACAGTGCAGGTGCGGGGATAACCAGGGATGCCAGGACTGAAGCGCCATATTGTCTCCAGGTGGTTGAAAAGTGTTCCGTCTGTGCACACCGCCTATCACAAAACAAACAATTATCATCATAATTCATGAAGCCAAAATTAAGAGGGTTGCAAAACTCTGTTCCCAAGAATCCCAGGATTTCCAGAAATCCTGGTTGGAAGATTCCTGAAGTCATGAGGGAATAAGCAGGAACCCTAGAATACTCCAACCAAGATCTCTGGAAAACCTGGGAATTTTAGGAAAGTTACTGGAATTTTGAATCCCAAATTAAGCGGAATGAACTTACTTTGACCATGTGGGGTCGCACCACACTGATCATGGATGTGTATCGCTCTACAATGGGTGGGAACCCCACCTCCAGCTGAGCTTTGGAGTGGCCTGCCCTCTTCATGATGGTCTGGGACTTCTTACACCAGGGAACAAAGAGTTTGTAGTCATCCACGTTGGCTACCACATCATACATCTCCAGCATAGAGTACCTGAAGCAGCATAGTAAGAGGAGTTTGAAAACAACAACATTACATAACTTAATAAACACCTTCCACTTCCATGTTGTGTTTCAAATAGAAAAGGCCCTATTTTTTAAAACTTTAATATGAAATCTAGCCATGACTTCTTTTTATTTATGCATTCAAGCTCTGGTTTACCATGTACATATGGAAATATAGTCTTACAATATATTTTCTTTCATGGGTGGTACCATCTTACCCCAGTATCCTCCGCTCCGAGTACTCCTTTCTCTTATTGGTGAACCCCATGAAGGTTCTGCTGTGGGGAACTGATGTCATCATGTCCAATTCCTGCTGGTGGCAAAGCACTCTGGGAGTCCTGGTCATTACAATACCACATGATGACAAGTGTCTGATGGGGAAGGGAGACGAAGAGAGGAAATGTTCAAAATACCACAACATCTCTAACAAACACCCTTTTCCAGGCAGGCTTCCTGCCATTAGAGTCAGGGCAGAAATAATATATTGCCAAAAGGGGGAATAATTCTCAGTAGTATCCTATCCGTCAATCTTTCAGACAAGCTATCAGGCTATATTCTGAGTAAACACATGAATGGAACTATATGTAATGTGACCCACTCAGCCTATTCATTAGCCAAGTTTGAGTTTATATTGGACAAATGAAGGTAGGTCCCAACCCGTTTGCTTCCGTTTGGTTCCCAGAGTAAACAGTAAACGGTTTCCATTGCAAAACCATTTGCAACAGACCAAATGTTTTGCAACGGAACTCAGCTAATGAACACCCCCCAGGGATGAACCCCATGAAGGTTCTGCTGCGGGGAACTGATGTCATCATGTCCCAATCCTGCTGTTGGCAAAGCACTCTGGGAGTCCTGGTCATGCATCCCTGGGGTGTATTCATTAAGTTTTGTAAAGGAAATAGTTTACTGTTTAAGAACCAAATGGACGCAAACAGAGCAAACGGAACTAAACGGGGAGGGACCTACCTGAATTTGTCCAATAGAAACTCACATTTTCGTTGCAAAACGTCTTCTGTTTGGAGTAAACAGTTTCGGTTTAAAAACGTTTTGCAACAGAAGAAACGTTTGCAACAGAATCGGAGTAATGAATACACCCCATGTGCTCACTACAAATAACTGTGACAGTCATGGAAATATAATTCGTCAGAAATATAAGAATTACAAAGAGTAAGGCAACTACTTACATAGTGAAACAAATATGAAGTACAACACAATATGCATAGCCTATGACATGTGATTGAAAAGGGAACGTTTTAGTCCTAAATGCTAATTATACAGAAAGCACGTAATGTTCTTCAGAGTGGACCTTCATTATTTCAACCAGTGCTTGGTTGTAACAAAAACCTGCCCCATGGGGATTGAAATAGATGGTAAATGCGCACGTACAGCACTGATTGGTTGACGCTGTCACTCGAAATTAAACATTTATTCATCTCACCTGATGGTTTGTCTCATATGTTCTCTTGACCCCGCGGTGTGACAAGGTGAGCGACCTGAGCCAACAGCAATCTCCAGAAATTCACTGAATGTCCGCACACCCATCGGCATTCTCCGGGCAGTTGTTGAGGCTGCCATTATATTTGATGTGGGTTATTTTACTACAACCTCAAATTGGAGAACGGATCATTGAATCTGTAGGTTACTGCTGAAAACACTGATCTTCGCCCACTTCGGATTGGCTATTCGAAGCAATTCACTTATCCAAACAGGCCTAGACGCAACAAAAAAGGCCGCGTTTAGTCTATATTATAAAAACGTTCATAAAGTAATCTATTTATTCTAAGCTCGATGTCCTGGGTCGCTGAGGGTGCATAAATTGCGCTTTCGGGTTTTCCCATACGACGACAGCCCCTTAAAATATCGTCCTTCTCTGTGCTCAGTAAAGTAAACAAATACCGGTGTCGGTCAGGCCAGGGACAAACCTTACCAGAGAGGACGAGACGAAACGAGATGGTTTACTCTGCCCAAAATCTGTCCACGAAAATAAGACCACGAAGTGAATAATTTTTGTAGGGAAGTCAAGACTTATTTGATCGAATATACGTTTCGTAATGGTTAAATTGTTACGAATGCACTGATATGTGGACACACGTGGCATTTTGCCCCCCCCAAATACTTTATATTGGCTGAATGACGGGAAGGCCGTCGTTGTAAATTAGAATTTGTTCTTAACTGACATGCCTAGTTATTAAATAAAAATATATGCTTGTTCACATGCGTATCTGCCTTTTCGTTGGATAGAATGGTCCAAACTAATCTCGCCTCCTTCCATCTTTGATGACATTTATTTCCATTGTTAAGAGCGGTCACTAGACTATCTTGTCAATAGATGATATTTGACCGTACTGTTTTTCAGTGGTGGAAAAAGTACCCAATTGTCATACTTGAGTAAAAGTAAAGAACTCGTTATGAAATTATTCAAGTAAAAGTGAGTCACCCAGTATAATACTATTTAAGTTAAAGTATAAAATAATTTGGTTTTAAATATACTTAAGTATCAAAAGTAAAAGTATAAATCGTTTAAAATATCTTATATTAAGCAAACCAGATGGAATAATTGTTTTTTAATTTGCGGATAGCCAGGGGCACACTCCAACACTCAGAAACACAAAGCATTTGTGTTTAGGGAGTTGCCAGATCAGAGGTAGTAGAGATGATCAGGGATGTTCTCTTGATAAGTGCGTGAATTGGACCTTTTCTGTCCTACTAAGCATTCAAAATGTAACGAGTACTTTTGGGTGTCAGGGAATATGTATGGCATAAAAACTACATTTTCTTTAGGAATGTAGTGATGTAAAAGTTGTCAAAAAAAATGTAAAGTACAGATACCCCCTAAACGACTTAAGTAGTACTTTAAAGTATTTTTTTACTTATACTTTACACAAGTGCTGTTTTTGGACAAACTAATATTAAACAGAACAGCTGACCCACCGATGCGTTGCTGCCACCAACTGTGTCGGAGGTAGCCTACAATATCAGCGGTCCTGTTCTCGAATAACATTTTTGGGAGTAAACAATGATTCCTTATATGTTAATCTAGTGCAATTTTAAAAAGTACGAGAATATTTTGAATTGCATTTAGTAGTATATAATTGCCGTTCCCCTTGAAAACAGAGGCCCTCGCATTGTCTGGGAGATCAAGACCACTGAGGTTAAATAAGAACGAGCGCGAAACTGCGCATGTGCAGGATAGCAGAAAGCCGAAGCGACAAACAAACATCAAGCAGAGACGGACAGCAACACAGATCAAGCGCTATCTATGCAGATCGCTAGCTACATGAGTTAACTTTGAAACATGAAAATCAAAACTGTCGTTTAATATACACTGCAGTTCCACCCTAATGAAGGAGCTCCGTCCTGGCTGATTTTGGGAGATGGGAGTACTCAACATTACAGACCAGGTGAGCTAGCAAGTAGCTAGCATGCTAGTTGAAAAGCCAGTCTGGCTATTTGGCTGTCTAGCTGATAGACTGTCGGTTTGCTAGCTAATCCCGTGTTATGATAGCATTTTCCTAAAAGTCGAATAGTTCATTAACGTTTGACGCAATGATCTGTCTGAAAGAAATGTCATAGGATTGCTAGTTAGATGGCTAACGTTAGCTAAACCTCGGCGCGGCCCAAGTATCGCTGATTGATGTATGTAAACTGTTCACTTAACTAGCTACCATTCCTTGCTAAGCACAGCGTGACATTCTCCTGTTCTTCTCCCCAGCCTCCACTGGTCCAAGCGGTTTTCAATCGGAATGCCGATGAAATTCAACAACTATTGCACAACAAGAAAGAGGATGTCAATGCACTGGTATGCTTGTGGTGGCAGACAGTGCTGCAGCACTGGCTCGTTTTTATGGCATTGATATTGGACTGTATCTCAACATCTCTCCAGTTATTGCAAGTAGAGGGGTGCCGTGTGGGTCCTTTACCCAGTTCATGTGATGAGATTATTTATTTTCTATTTCCCGGGAACCTTGTTACTATACACTACCGTTCAAAAGTTGGGTCAATTAGAAACGCCATTGTTTTTTAAATAAATGCATTTTTTTGTCCATTAAAATAACGTCAAGTTGATCAGAAATAGTGTAGATAGTTCATTTTGTAAATGACTATTGTAGCAAGAATCTGCTTTAAAAAAGGAATATCTACATAGGTGTACAATAAATCTGAAGATGACGCAAAGTGCTATACAGAAACCCAGCCTAAAACAGCAAGCAATGCAGATGTAGAAGCACGGTGCTAGGGATAAACTCCCTAGAAAGGACGAAACCTTGGAAGAAACCTAGAGAGGAACCAGGCTCTGAGGGGTGTCCAGTCCTCTTCTGGCTGTGCCGGGTGGGCTACTACACTGGAGTGTGAATACAGGCAAATATGTTGATAAAAGTAACTTTGTCCAAGAGCAGTGTTTCCAAAAAAGGGGTACGTGTACCCATCTGGTTAAGAAGGCAGTCCCCAGAAGGTACTTTGGGAGATTTTTTAAAAGGTGGAAAAAGGAAAACAATAGTGGGAAAAATATTACCCAAAAAATAAATGTTCAAGTTATTTAAATCTTAATAGGCAGGAAAACATTTACTGAGGTCACTGGTGTGAAATCTCTATTTATTTTATATTTATATACCTACGTTTTTAGTTTAGGTGCGTGTGCATTGCACTGTACAGAGGCCCATTATCAGCAACCATCACTCCCGTGTTCCAATGGCACGTTGTGTTAGCTAATCCAAGTGTATCATTTTAAAAGGCTAATTGATCATTATAAAACCCTTTTGCAATTATGTTAGCACAGCTGAACTGTTGTCCTGATTAAAGAACCAATAAAACTGTCCTTCTTTAGACTAGTTGGGTATCTGGAGCATCAGTATTTGTGAGTTCGATTACAGGCTCAAAATGTCCAGAAACAAAGCACCTTCTTCCGAAACTTGTCTATTCTTGTTCTGAGAAATGAAGGCTATTCCATGCGAGAAATTGCCAAGAAACTAAAGATCTCGTACAACGCTGTGTACTACTTACTCCCTTCACAGAACAGCGCAAACTGGCTCTAACCAGAAAGAGGAGTGGGAGGCCCCGGTGCACAACTGAGCAAGAGGACAAGTACATATTCCATAAAAAAATCAGCGGTTTCCAGCTATAATAGTCATTTACAACATTAACTATGTCCACACTGTATTTCTTAACCATTTGTTATTTTTTATGGATACTTTTTTGTTGCTTTTCTTTCAAAAGGGATAATTCTTAGCGACCCCAAACTTTTGAACGGTAGTGTGTATGTGCAATAACAGTACAAAGTCAACAGAAGGCCTAAATGTGAATATTTCAGCAATATTTCACAAATGTGGCTGATGGGGTAAGAGGGAGATAGATTTTGCATCTCAATACAAATACTTTATTTGTGTCTTTTCCCCACAGGACCAAGAGCGCCGCACGCCGCTACATGCTGCTGCCTGTTTGGGAGATGTTCATATCATGGACTTCCTCATCAATGCAGGTAATTGTGACCAAAATGAACCAATCACTGGTACTTCTATTCGCTAAACAGAATGCCCCCGCCTGACCTTCTGATGGGTTTGCAATGAAAATGTGGTTTTATTCTACTTGCAGTTGTAGTCGCACTGTGTAGTGTCTGTTCATTAGTATGACTCTACTGTACTTGTCATGGCCCTCTAATAATGCTCCTTGTCTTGTACACTCTCATAGGTGCAAATGTAAATGCTAAGGACCATGTGTGGTTAACTCCATTGCACAGGGCAGCTGCCTCCCGGAATGAAGTAAGGAATGTTGATCATCTCTCTCATGTTAAGATTTATATAGCACTTAGTACCAAACTGTTTCAAACAATGTTTGGGTTTGGTCAAACCCTGTTTTATTCCTTCTGTCTCCAGAGGGCAGTGGGACTACTTCTGCGGCAGGGAGCTGAGGCCAATGCACGGGACAAGTTCTGGCAGACACCACTGCATGTTGCAGCTGCCAATAGAGCCACACGCTGTGCAGAGGCCCTGCTCCCCCAGCTGAGCAACCTGAACATGGCAGACCGCACTGGCAGAACCGCTTTGCACCATGCTGCTCAGAGCGGATACATGGAGGTGAGAGGGGAGGGCTCAAAATATTGTTTATACTTAGAACAGCGCCATTTTCACAAACCATTTCAGAGTAGGAGTGTTGATCTAGGATCAGGTCTCCCATTTTATTCGTTATGAGTTAAAATAAAGAAACTGATCATGCATCAGCATGCCTACTCTGAGATGATTTTGCGAATACGGACCCAGGTTAGCAGGTGTATGAATGATGCAAATTCTATGTATGTATATAATATATTTATATTAACTTTGTCTGTCCTTAGATGGTGAAGTTGCTGCTGAATAAAGGAGCCAACTTGAGTGCCAATGATAAGAGAGAGAGACAGCCTATCCACTGGGCAGCGTACTTGGGTGAGCTGTCATCTGCTTTGGGAAACTCTTAAAAGGACAATCCGCAGTTGCTACATCCACCATTGGACTGATAAATGAATGACATGTACCCATTGATTCTTGAAGAATGTAACTTATAAATGCCTCATGAGCTTCGTTCAACTGTCGTACCCCATCAGAACCCAAAATATGAACTAGTTTTACTCAGTTTGTAATCAAGTACATTTAAACAACACTGTATAGCCTCAAAACAGGGTTAAAACTATAATTTTTATAAAATTGATTGTCATTCCTTGCATCCAATGCACTCTATAAGTTGAAAAAGGTTACATTTATCCAGCCCCATCCATCAGCCTTTGACCCGAAACAGTGGCGCGAACTACTGATTGCTTCAACAACAAAAAATGGGTGAAAAATCATGAATTTCCTAAACTTGGCAAGAATGTCAGGTGATGAAAAATGTCCGTTGTTTCTCCTAAAGTCCTGTTTTAAGTTGAATGAACAGCAGACCTGGGCAGAACATTGTTGTATTTTTTAGTTTATTTGAAAATACAAACTTTTCAGATACTCAAAGTAGTCAAATATAGTTTATATAGAATTTCAACTAAAAGCAACTATTTTCTTTTGATATTCAAATCAGGTCTCAGGAAAAACAACTTGCATATATTCAAATATGATTTATTTGCCTATAGCCTAGAATGAAATGCACGAGGGACATGGAATCACCTCAACAATACAGTAAACCACTTTCACAACTTCAAAATTACTAACAAATATATTTTCAGAATGAGTGAGACTGATTATTACCATAGCAACATTGTTGTTACATAGGACTTTGGAAATAGGACTTTGAAAAACTGCTTTATAAATGCATAAGTGGAATAAAGAACAGTCACTATTCCTCTTGTGTACAGTGGTTACAAAAACTCTTGGGTCATTGCTCTGCATTTAAAATGCAAATGTACTAATAAAACGTTGCTCCAAAAGTAATCCCAGTTTTATTATACAGGCACTGAGAATGATAAGAGTAAACAAATATGGCTATTATGTTTAGAAAGGACATTTTACCTCCCAGAACTGCCTTCTTGAATCAACTACAGCCTGGTAGGTGGATAATCATGTTAGTTTGTATTCTGAGTGAACTATCCCTTGTGTGTTTTTAAACAAGAACATTTGAAAGTAATTGAGATATTTTAAAATGGTATTTGAACCCAGGTCTGAAACAATGGCAGCGCTGCCATGTTGTACTGGGCCTTTTTGTTGGAAAACCACATTAGTGTCCAACTTTTGCTGTCGCCGATGCACCTCCCCCAACTTCACTCCTCGACTTTCGTCTACAGTCAGTTGCTTTAACCTAAACCATGAAACACGCCCAATATCTGCAGTCATCTCGCTGAGTCTACCTTTAAATGATAAAGTCCATTTCAGTGTGAACCCAATCAAATAAAAAGCTTACAATCAAATGGGGTTTTCCTTTTTATTTGGTATAGGAGTCAAAGATAATAGTTTTAGTTTTTCAAACAGGTTTGTTAATTTTATTTCAGTTTACTCATTTTTTTCATGATTAGTTTTAGTTTGCTATAATCACCTTGATGTATTTTGTAGATTAGATATGACCGTCAGACAGATTGGAATAGGATATTGTGTGCTCTCTTCATTCATTCTATCTTCAACATGCAGTTCCACATGCAGCCCTGCCATCAGTTGAAGGCAGCCAATCCAATAGTTTCAGAAAAATAGTCATTTTCGAGGATCTGTATTCAAATAGTTGCAGTCACCTCCAAAGTAACTATTTGTTCCCCTGGAAAGATAGTTACTTTCCAGAAAGCATAGTTAAAACTACAGTTCACCCTGCTCTGATGAACAGTGGATGTACTCTTCACAAGAGGGTGACATTAAAAACAGGACACACTGCCTCTTCCCGCCCCTCACACCCCGGCCTCTCCTCACACCCCGGCCTCTCCTCACACCCCGCCCCCGGCCTCTCCCCTGTGTCTTATAGGGCATCTGGAGGTGGTGAAGCTGCTAGTGTCTCGGAGTGCAGACAAAGGCTGCCAGGACAAGCAGGGTTACACCCCTCTCCACGCTGCAGCTGCCAGCGGACACATTGACATTGTCAAGTACCTTCTGAGGCTCGGGGCAGAGGTGAGTGTTGGAGTTCAAATGGGTAAACGGACTCTCAAGATAGCCATAGTAAATAATACTTATTACCAACCATGGTCTGGCCATGTTCAGAAGAGGCAGAGGATTATCTCTGATTACAATTCAATTGTTTTTATCTTTAAAACATATATTTTTTTAACCTTTTGTTACTTAGCTAATTGCTCATGTCTTGTGTGTTGGTGCTCTTTTAGCTGGATGAGCCCAATGCCTTTGGGAACACTGCACTGCATGTGGCCTGCTACACAGGCCAGGAGGCTGTGGCCAACGAACTGGTGAACCACGGAGCTAACGTCAACCAGCCCAACAGGAGTGGCTACACCCCACTGCACCTGGCTGCTGTATCCACCAACGGGGCCCTCTGCCTGGAGCTGCTGGTCAACAACGGGGCTGACGTCAACCAGCAGGTTTGAGGCCCCAATGTATTAAAAAATGGTCTCAGAGTACGATTGCTGATCTCAGATCCCCTAACTCCTGTCCATATAATCAAATTCATTATTATCGAAAAGGCTTAACTGATCCTAGATCCGCACTCCTTCTCTAAGACTGACCAATGCCATCCCTACCACCATTTTCACCCTGACATTTTGTTTTATGTGGAGATTAAACAATGATTTGTCTGTAAGACAAGTAAAACATGTGTTTTTTCCATCACCAGAGTAAAGAAGGGAAGAGCCCCCTGCACATGGCAGCTATACACGGACGCTTCACCCGCTCTCAGATCCTCATCCAAAACGGTAACCATGACAACTCTGACTGACCTGTGAGGCTGCTTTAAATTACTCTTGTCCCACTGGTTCTCTACTCATTCGTCTCTTCCTGTTGCTTTGTTTTCCCTCCCAGGTGGAGAGATTGACAGTGTGGATAAATATGGCAATACCCCCCTCCATGTTGCTGCTAAGTACGGCCATGAGCTGCTGATCAGCACTCTGATGACCAACGGTGCAGATACAGCCAGACAAGGGATTCATGGGATGTTCCCTCTGCACCTGGCTGTGCTCTATGGGTTTTCAGACTGTTGTCGCAAGCTACTCTCCTCAGGTTGGTACTAATATATATATATATATATATATATATATATATATATATATATATATATATATATATATATATATATATATATATATATATATATATATATATACTGCTAAAAAAATAAAGGGAACTAAATTAACACAATGTAACTCCAAGTCAATCACACTTCTGTGAAATCAAACTGTCCACTTAGGAAGCAACACTGATTGACAATAAATTTCACATGCTGTTGTGCAAATGGAATAGACAACAGGTAGAAATTATAGGCAATTAGCAAAACACCCCCAATAAAGGAGTGGTTCTGCAGGTGGTGACCACAGACCACTTCTCAGTTCCTATGCTTCCTGGCTGATGTTTTGGTCACTTTTGAATGCTGGTGGTGCTTTCACTCTAGTGGTAGCATGAGACGGAGTCTACAACCCACACAAGTGGCTCAGGTAGTGCAGCTCATCCAGGATGGCACATCAATGTGAGCTGTGGCAAGAAGGTTTGCTGTGTCTGTCAGCGTAGTGTCCAGAGCATGGAGGCGTTATCAGGAGATGTGGAGGAGGCCGTAGGAGGGCAACAACCCAGCAGCAGGACCGCTACCTCTGCCTTTGTGTAAGGAGGAGCAGGAGGAGCACTGCCAGAGCCCTGCAAAATGACTTCCAGCAGGCCACAAATGTGCATGTGTCTGCTCAAACGGTCAGAAACAGACTCCATGAGGGTGGTATGAGGGCCCGACGTCCACAGGTGGGAGTTGTGCTTACAGCCCAACACCGTGCAGGACGTTTTCCATTTTCCAGAGAACACCAAGATTGGCAAATTCGCCACTGGCACCCTGTGCTCTTCACAGATGAACGCTTGGTTCACACTGAGCACATGTGACAGTCTGGAGACGCCGTGGAGAACCTTCTGCTGCCTGCAACATCCTCCAGCATGACCGGTTTGGCGGTGGGTCAGTCATGGTGTGGGGTGGCATTTCTTTGGGGGGCCGCACAGCCCTCCATGTGCTCGCCAGAGGTAGCCTGGCTGCCATTAGGTACTGAGATGAGATCCTCAGACCCCTTGTGAGACCATATGCTGGTGTGGTTGGCCCTGGGTTCCTCCTAATGCAAGACAATGCTAGACCTCGTGTGTCAGCAGTTCCTGCAAGAGGAAGGCATTGATGCTATGGACTGGCCCGCCCGCTCGCTCCCCAGACCTGAATCCAATTGAGCACATCTGGGACATCATGTCTCGCTCCATCCACCAATGCCACGTTGCACCACAGACTGTCCAGGAGTTGGCGGATGCTTTAGTCCAGGTCTGGGAGGAGATCCCTCAGGAGACCATCCGTCACCTCATCAGGAGCATGCCCAGGCGTTGTAGGGAGGTCATACAGGCACGTGGAGGCCACACACACTACTGAGCCTCATTTTGACTTGTTTTAAGGACATTACATCAAAGTTGGATCAGCCTGTAGTGTGGTTTTCCACTTTAATTTTGAGTGTGACTCCAAATCCAGACCTCCATGGGTTGATCAATTTGATTTCCATTGATAATTTTTGTGTGATTTTGTTGTCAGCACATTCAACTATGTAAAGAAAAAAGTATTTAATAAGAATATTTCATTCATTCAGATCTAGGATGTGTTATTTTAGTATTCCCTTTATTATTTTGAGCAGTGTGTGTGTGTGTGTGTGTGTGTGTGTGTATGTATGTATGTATGTATGTATGTATGTATGTATGTATGTATGTATGTATATATATATATATATATATATATATATATCATTCATTCACACACATCTGTTGGATTCTATACCCTGGAGGGGCTGTGTCTGACTGTAGTGTCACGTGTTGGATGTTATTTCTAGTTGCCTCTTCCTCTCCCCTCAGGTCAGCTGTACAGTATTGTTTCTTCTATGAGTAAGGAGCACGTTCTATCAGCCGGGTTTGACATCAACATCCCAGACAACTTTGGAAGGACGTGTCTACACGCTGCTGCCTCTGGAGGGTAAGGGTCAGAACCGCACTCCAAAACGGGACCGACTCTGAGCCATTGTATTGGTTAATGCCGTCTAACGAATCAGCCGTTCTCGTCATTGTGTTCCTCACTTCTCTTCTGACAGAAACGTTGAATGTCTGAACATGCTCTTAAGCAGTGGTACCGACTTGAATCAGAGGGACAAGTCGGGAAGGTGAGTGTTTGCCGTTGATTGTTTGCTTTTCTGTTTGAACTCATATGCTGGTGTGGGTATTGTCGGGTTACTGTCTGCTGTAAGAAGTGCTTTGTGAATACATTTGATGAATGGACTGATAGTGATTCTGTGGGCCTTCTCTCGCTCAGGACTCCTTTGCATTATGCAGCTGCTAATGGGAGGTACCAGTGCACCGTGACCCTAGTGAGCGCTGGCGCTGAGGTCAACGAGCCTGACCGTACAGGCTGTACTCCCCTGCACTACTCCGCTGCCTCCCAGGCCTTCTGCAGGTAGGAACTCGCACTCCCATCGCAAAAATACACTGACTTATGACAATGCGATTTCAGGAAACATGGCTGTGTGTGGAATTTGTCCTTAAATGTGTTTAATTCTGCACTTCCAGAATGGACCGACATTTCCCCGGGACTCTTCAGAGGGAGGAGGATGGAGCAAAGGAGTCCTATTTGTGAGTTTACTGTCTGCAACCATTGTTTTGTAAAGCGGCCACAGTCCAGAATATGTAACACCAATTAAAGATCTGCTTAAAGGACTCGCGATTTAGTTTATTTCATGACATCCACTTGACTGTTATTTTTGTCTGTCTTTGTAAGTAGTTGTTTGGAGCATCTGTTGGACAACGGTGCCGACCCGTCCCTGGTCAACTCTAAAGGTTACAGTGCCGTTCACTATGCTGCTTCCCACGGCAACAAGCAGAACCTGGAGCTGGTAAGTCCTTCTGTTTGTGTTCAATACCGTACGAAGCTAAACCGGTGAATTGTTTTTCACCATGACCTTGCTGTGTGGGCGGTAATGCAGCATAACCATGTTCCTTCAGCTCCTGGAAATGTCGTTTAACGCATTGGGAGACATTGAGAGCAGTATTCCAGTGAGTCCATTGCATTTAGCTGTAAGTGTGCCTTTCATTCCTAAAGCCCTCTCTGATACATCACCGCTTGAGACTGTGGAGAAGATGCCATGTTCATATAGAGCAGCCAAAAACATGACTGTTTCCTGTCGTGCACCATCTCCTCTCCCCCTTCAGGCTGATAATGGCCACTGGCAGGCGCTGCGTGTGCTGACGGAGACTGCTGCGTACGTGGACGTGCAGGATGCCTCGGGCCGCTCTGTGCTCTACCTGGCCTCCCAGAGAGGTTACGCCCGCTGTGTCGAGGTCCTGCTAGCCCAGGGGGCCTCCTGCCTCCTCAACGAGAACAGACACATGTGGACCCCTCTACATGTCGCAGGTATGGATCACGCCATGCCTCTCAACCCCCCCCCCGCCCTTCCTAGAATTGGATGTGGAATGTATTTTTGCAAATGATGCTGATCAAGTTAGTTTATGTGCCAGGTGTAATGAATACATTGACTATCTTACTTGCAAGCGGGTGTCCCTGCGTATTGTTCCATATCGTCTGTCTTGGGTAGTATGTAATAGCTTAGAAACTAGCAGTCAGGGTTGAGTGTGTAATGAAATGATATTTGTCATTTCATATCAGCTGCCAACGGCCACACTGAATGTCTGCACATGCTGGTGGACAGTGGGGAGGAGGCAGACCTTACCAACATCACAGACACACAGGAACAGTGAGTGGTCTCTCCGTTTCTCACTGCCTGCCAGGAAGCTTTGCTGACGTTGTCTTTGGTTGGGACGTCAATTATTCTGTTTTATTTTTAGTATAGATCCAGAGTCAGGAATACCGTTTAAGCTGTTTACTGAAGATTTGCAGAATCGCACATTCCGCCTGCTAGGAGGCTTTATTGTTGTATTGTAATGTAAATGACTGTGTGGTCCCCCTCATCCTCAGGACTCCTCTGATGCTGGCCGTCCTGGGTGGCCATACAGACTGTGTCCACCTGCTGTTGGAGAAGGGGGCCTGGCCTGACACCAAAGACAAGAGGGGCAGCACTGCCCTGCACAGAGGGGTGAGTCACACTACTGAGCTGAGCAGTACTGGGCTGGTTACACATCCACTACACTTACTGTAACTGTGTCCTGTGAAAAAGTTAATGTTGTACAGCCTGGCTGGTTCAGTTATGTGATAGAGAGGAACCCTAACATGAGTTTATTAAAGGAACAGCTTTAGTTTGAAATAATTATTAAAGCACAGTAGAATTTAGCTGTGTAGTTCTTAGGTTGGAGCAGAGAGGAAATAACTCCATCTCCGTCCCTCGCCCTTCCCTGTGTGTCCCTGTCCCGTAGGCTGCGTTGGGCCGTGACGACTGTGTCACAGCCATGTTGGACCACAAGGCCTCTGCACTGTGTCGGGATGGCCAGGGTCGTACCCCACTGCACTACGCTGCCTCCCGCGGCCACACTGACATCCTCGCCAGTCTGCTGCGTGCGGCCACACGCTCCGACCCTCTTGACTCCCTATTGGACCATGAAGAGTACACGCCATCACACTGGGCTGCTTACCAAGGTCAGCGTTCAATAAGTGTATACAGTGCCTTCAAAAAGTATTCCTACCCCTTGACTTATTCCACATTTTGTTGTGTTACATTTTGAATTCAAAATGGATTCAATTGCTATTTTTCTCAGCCATCTGCACAAAATAACCCATAATGACAGTGAAAACATACTTTTGGAATTTTTAGCAAATTTATTGAGAATGAAATACAGAAATATCTCATTTACATATGTATTCACGCCCCTGAGTCAATTCATGTTAGAATCACTTTTGGCATCGATTACAGCTGTGAGTCTTTCTGGGTAAGTCTCTAAGAGCTTTGCACACCTGGATTGTACACTTTTTTTTGCGTGTTATTCTTTTAAAAATTCTTCAAGCTCTGTCAAGTTGATCATTGCTGGACAGCCATTTTCAAGTCAACTGTAATTTGGCCACTCAGGAACATTCAATATCTTCTTGGTAAGCAACTCCCGTGTATATTTGGCCTTGTGTTTTAGGTTATTGTTCTGCAGAAAGGTGACTTTATTTATTTATTTATTTATTTATTTATTTATTATTTCCCAGTGTCTGTTGGAAAGCAGACTGAACCAGGTTTCGTCTAGGATTTTGTCTGTTCGCTCTATTCCACTTATTTTTATCCTCCGAAATCCCCTAGTCTTTGCCGATGACAAGCATACCCATAACATGATGCAGCCAGCACCATGCTTGAAAATATGAAGAGTGGTTCTCAATGATGTGTTGTGTTAGATTTGCCTCAAACGTAGTGATTTGTATTTAGGACAAAAAGTTCATTTCTTTGCCACTTTTTTAGCAGTTGTTCTTTAGTGCCTTAATGCAAACAGGAAGCATGTTTTGGAATATTTTATTCTGTACAGGCTTCCTTTCCACTCTGGCATTTAGGTTAGTGTTGTGGAGTAACTACAATGTTGTTGATCAATCCTCAGCTTTCTCTGATCAGTCATTCAACTCTGTAACTGTCTTTAAAGTCGCCATTGGCCTCATGGTGAAATCTCTGAGCGGTTTCCTTCCTCTCCATGCAACTTAGTATGTGCCTTGTCAAGCGAATGTTTACTCCTGAACTTATTTAGGCTTGCCATAACAAAGGGGTTGAATACTTATTGACTCAAGACATTTCTGTTTTTAATTCATTTGTAAACATTTCTAAAAACATAATTACACTTTGATATTATGTGTGTGTAGGCCAGTGACACGCAATCACATTTTAAATTCAGACTGTAAGAAAACAACAAAATGTGGGAGAAGTCAAAAGGGTGTGAATGCTTGCTGAAGGTACTGTATATGAAATGTATGTATAAATCGAATGTGAGGGGAGCGCCTATATCCGTTTTTGTAGCGTGACTGTTCGTTATTCAAATGAAATCGCTAGCAGTATGCAAATTTGAAACACACTTTTCGTCTTCTTTCTCAGGGCAAGAAGACTGTTTGGAGGTTTTACTTGAACACAAAACTTGTAGTATCCAGGAGGGAAACTCCTTTACCCCATTGCACTGTGCTCTGTGAGTATTCTCTAGTCAATGTTTTAAACATGATTATACAGGTAACTGCCAAAATGGAAAAACCTGCGTAAATGAGGGATGCTTCCACACAGGTGTAGTTCCTGAGTTGATTAAGCAAGTTACATCCCATCATGCTTAGTGACCTGTATAACAATGGTGGGCAGGATAACTACATACGTGGAGTGTCTAAAAGTGGCCATTGCAAAATAACAAGTGGGAAGATAAACAGCAGTGGGTGTGTCAACCTAACAGCTAATTGGGTAGATTGGTTGCCCCTCACGATTGTTTTGCGTGGCTGCTTCCTTGTAGCATTTTAGCTCGGCAGGTTAGGATCATTGACGTGGCAGGTTAGGATCATTCACGTGGCAGGTTAGGAGGGAAAGGGTTAGGCTTTGCTAAAGTGCTACAAGGAAGCAGAAAGTAGCCGCACAGAACTGTATTGAGTGGCAACCAATCTTCCCAATTAGCTGTTAGGTTTCCATACACCCACTTGTGTTGACCCTCCCACTTGTCTCGCAGCGCAGACTCTACATATGCAGTTACCCATGACTCTTTATTTTGTCTACCATGGCTATGCGTCACCCGGGTGACAATGACCCCATCCACAGGGCACGAGTGGTCACTGAATGGATTGATGAGCATGAAAATGACATAAACCATATGCCATGGCCGTCTGTCACCAGATGTCAACCCAATTACACACTAATGGGAGATTCTGGAACGGCGCCTAAGACAGCGTTTTCCAACACCATCAACAAAATACTAAATGATGGAAGACCGATTTGTAGAATCTATGCCAAGCTGCATTGAAGCTTTTCTAACTCATGGTGGCCCAACGCCCTATTAAGACGTTAAGTTGGGTTTCCTTTATTTTGGCAGTTACCTGTACATTATTAGGACAATGTCTGTAAAACAATGTTTTTGGAAAGGATGATGGGTTTGATGTTTTAGCACTAATTTAGTCATGTTTGGTCATCTTTGATTTATTGCAGAATGAATGGCCATAGTGGAGCTGCAGAGATGCTGTTGGAATCTGCTGGCGTACAGATGGTTAACACCAGGGATACTAAAGAAAGGTAAGGCCTATTGAGAACAAGGTGCCGTTATCTTACTAGATGTTTATTTGGGTGTCTCCTGTCATTTGTATACCTTTAAAGATGTACGTACCTCTGCACTTAATGTGGACTCCAGTTTTAACTCCAGTTTCATTGTCATGCGATACTGAGCTCACCAATGTTGGGCTGTCTCTCTCTCTCTGTGCCTGTAGGACCCCTCTTCATGCCGCAGCATGTGCTGAGGATGTGGCGGGGCTGCAGCTGGTCCTACGCCACGGAGCTGAGATCAATGCCGTGGACCACACCGGAAGATCTGCTCTCATGGTCGCCGCCGACAACGGACAGAGTGGCACCGTGGGTAAGTCTACAGAGCACCTTTTCCGTTGATGTTTTGCGAAAGGATAGAGTTCAGCGAGTCCTGTGAGGTAACGCTTGAGGAGAGTGAATGCATTATCTGTTGGGGTGAATCCTGTGTAATTTCCAGCCATCCTCTTGCACCGAGCCAAGGCTGACCTGACACTGCTGGACGACAATGGAAACACTGCCCTGCATCTGGCCTGCAGCAAAGTAAGCACCACCTAAAATATCATCCGAGCTCAGAAATCCTTGGCTATGCAGCACCTCTCTCATGACCTGAGATGATGAAACATGTATCGATGATCATGGTTGACGTAAGCATGTTTTTTTCTATTTGTCTCACAGGCTCATGAGATGTGTGCCCTGCTGATTCTGGGGGAGATCCATAACCCTACCCTCATCAATGCAACCAACGCTGCACTGCAAATGCCGCTGCATCTAGCAGCACGCAACGGTCTGGCCACAGTTGTCCAGGCACTGCTGAGTCGAGGAGCCACAGTGCTGGCAGTGGATGAGGAGGGTAAGAGACACTATTCCACTTTATCCTTTGCCCAAACATCTTCATTTTAAACATCAGAAAGTCCTACGCCATGTAGTCTTATGTTATGGGCTTGGGCTCGAAATGATTTCTAATTGACTTCAGATCTTTTGTTAGTTACCGTAAAACTTTCATTGAGCTTCTATTTGAGCCAGGCGTCTTTCCTTTTCCTTTTTTCCCATTTGCGTAGTAATTGTTTAATTCCAGCATTCCCTTCCAGGATTTTAATCAAATTCTTCATTTCCTGTGCTATAATTTACACACTGTCCTGTTTAATTTGTCTTCGAATGCCTTTATTAAAATAGAAAAATATATTTTCCTTGACAGAATAATGATTCTCCTTGGACTCTGCATGTTTTGTAGTTCATACATTTGCCACTAGAGGGCGTGTGGTCGATTTTTTTTAAATGTATATTTTAAACATTTTTTTTCTAGAGGTCTGTACTCCTGAAGTTGACGGTTTTTGTCAGTTAGCTAGCGGTTCTCAGATGTTAGCAGTCATTACTGAATTATTTAATGTAACCAATCAAACATTAAACCTCAAACAATTAATTTAGCCCCTACTTGTATTTGAAGCAGCCGTTTATTTTCTGAAATGTGTGCCCTTGCCTGGCTATCAAGAGACGGGCGGCTATTTGAGACTCATTATTTAATTGAAGTTTTACGGTACTTGTTTTAGGTATTTCAATTTTCCTTGAGCATAGACCATAGACCACAGCTTTCGAGTGTATGCGGTCTGATTGTGCGTTTGTTGTCGACAAGGACACACTCCAGCCCTGGCCTGCGCCCCCAACAAGGACGTAGCTGACTGCCTGGCTCTGATCCTCTCCACCATGAAACCTTTCCCTCCTCTGGACCCTTCCTCCTGCCCCTGCTCCTCTTCCTCCGTCTCCTCCAGTCTCAACCTACTGAAGCATTGCGGCATCACTGCTGCCTGCACGCCGCTGCCCAACGGAGGCCTCCACCATCACAACGGCTATGTCAAAGACCGCCATGCCGCTGTCAGCCTGGACGGATGCCTTTCTGAGTGAGGTCATCCTACATCTACTGTCTGACAGCACTACCATCACCACAGGGTAGCCTGTGTATATGTGTGTGTGTGAGTGATCTTCTCCTGAAGTGCAGTCAAACCTATATGCAAATGGAGCCCACAGCATCTATCTATCCCAGCTCTGTATAAGTTAGTGCTTAACACTGAGACCGATCTCTCTTTCTGTAAGGTCACTGGAATACTGCTTTGTCCCAAAATGGTTACTAATAACCACCCACAAAATCCCTTTAAATAATGTCCCGCAAATAGGTACTCGTCAGCACAGAAAGATGACTGACAGCTAAAAGCACTGTTTATTATTTTCTTTTTTTCCCTTCTTTTTAGTCTTTTGTTGAGTCCCTTTTCTTCTCTTCATATCATTCAGTATTTAACATCCTATGACGTGCTGGCCTCGTAGAGAAATGCACAGCCTTCCTAAAAGGAGAATGATCCAACGGGTTATAGTGAAGGACTTTATGAATGAACCATACAAAGTCCTACCCAAAAGTGCAATGCTTAAATATAAAGATTCTGACTTTAACAAAAAAAAATATATAATATGTACCTTCTGTGGTAACCTAATATTTAAACTTTTGGCCTCGTTTTTTTTTTTTTGTGGGGCATTTTCATAGAGGAGAATTTCATAGGGCTGCTAAAGTTTGAAAGATGAATATGTAAGCATGTCTCCTTACAAAGGAGAACAATGCTCAGGTTGGCATTTCAGCATACATTTACTCTCAATGCTGAAGTATTGTCTAGAACACAATTTTGTGTTTACTAAGTGAGAATTTGGTTTAAAGCATATACATTATGACCAAAGGTGAATATCACTGCTATGACTGACAAAATATTTATTTGAGAAATATTTACAGAGAAAGATCGATGTTGAGATACCTCTTTAAGTCATTTTGCAGCTGCTGAACGGCTAGACAGGGAAAGTAGTAGCAATGATCCCTTGGTTATTTATTTGAAGTCTTTAGGAGTGGACTCGCCCCATTGACCTTCAGCAAAGCCTCTTGTTTTCTGAGCACATTATCTTGAATTCTAAGATTACTGCTCAGTGATAATCTAACAAGCCATTTCAACTGATTTCCCATTTTTATTTTCATTCCCAAAACATTTTGGTACATTGAATTCGAATTACCTTCGGAGAGGAATCCTATTTGTATTATTTCCCAAAATGTTGTCTTTGGTCAATCTGAAGTGTTACTTCAGCCGTTTTGGCTGTTACTCTATCAAAAAGCTTGTATCTTGTCTAGTACGACGGTCAGTTCTGGTGTGAGATTGAAACGCTGGACTGACAAGTGTTCTTCCTTTTTTTTTGTTTTTCTTTTTTTGTTGTATAATTTAAGCAATATTTAATTTCTGGCATTTTGAACGTTATCAAAAAGACAATCATAGTCTCAAGGGCTTTTGTTTCCTTGGAAATCTTGTTTGATGTTCACCTCATTTGTTTGAGTACCGATACTAGCAACATGGAAATGATCTATTCCAGACTAATGGCTAAAGTCTGTGTCCAAGGCATTTTTCGCTCTGTGCCTAGAACCAAAAAAAAATGCAATTGATTGCCTCCATGGCAGTACGGATGCTGGATAGCATGATATGACGAACCCTGGGGTCTCACCCACTGGGTAGCAGAGAAGCATTGGATCCTATTCAGACTTGTTAATCTGTTGAGGATATGATTCCTTGGTTGAGCTTGATTGTTCATGTCTCCGGACAGAATTCATGACTGACTAGAGAGACTTGAAAGCCTAGTAGGTATGTAGGGTTACTTACTGTAGCAAGGAACTGAGAGGAAACTGTTACACTCTCATATGGCCGGTAGTAATACTTGTGTTTTTAGTAAATCCGATAAGTGTGAAATTCCTTTTTTGGTATGTATCCTGTCTTGTGGCTCTACATATGTTGTAGATTTGTGGTATCGGACCACTGGAGCGCTCTGCCTGACTTAATTTAAATATTTTTACACCATCTTTTCCATTAGAGGATCAATAGATTTCAGTGACTCACTGGGACTCATTTTTTCATTTCATTGCTTCGCCACAACCTCCTCTCTTGATGAATGCTAAATGACATGCATTAGTTCTGGATGAGAAACATGAGGACCTACTATGATACCAGAGTAGCATATCATCTTGTGCCCTATAGTCAGTGTTGTCCGGGGGAGAGAATAGTCTCGGACTGCGTGGAACCAGGAACCAAATGACATGGATTGATTGACAAACAACAGGAAAATCATATTGGCATTATTTTAGTTGTATGCACACTACAATGCAGTTCCATTTTAGCCCTGATCCAAGGCACTTGAGATAGTTAAGCACTTTAACACATTCAGCATATCTGTGTGCAGTCTGAATACATGCATATGTATATTTACATATGGGTTGTAGCTAAAGTGCAAAAGACAGGAGCAGATTGCGAGGATTGTATACGCTGCTTCATTGACTGAGATTTTAACTTCAAAACTCTAAAGCTAAGAAGATCTCATGGTCCAAAATCCAGTCATCACGGTGCGGTTTGATTTGATGCCATCCCAGGGTCCACGAACTAGTCCTTGTGGTTAGTCCAGTGATTTTAGCTAGGCTTGCTTTCGCCGTGCTTGTATCCTCCTCAGGCTCCTCGCCGAACTCCACACTGAGGGATGCGTGTTGTACAATAGAGACACTAATTACCTCAATCCTCCAACCGCAGGTGTGTCTGGCTAGCAGGTCAGGTTCACGTTCCCCAGTTCAAACACTGCATGCATCAGCCGACGGTTGCGTGCCACGTCATCGACTGCGTGCCATCAGGCACCTGATTGCTATAACATAGTGATGTGGTTACCTGATAGGTATTTTACATATCTGGCATGTGCCAGCTACGTCTGAGCAGAGGAACACGAGCCAGATATATGTGTGTGTGGTGTGTGTGTGTGTGTGTATATATGTATATAGATTTTATTTTTCAATCCCCTTGTCCAGCTGATGGCGCCAGTTCTTCAGTATATATCCCATCTGGGACTACCCCATATCTGTGTTCCATTGATAGACTGAGAACTCATTGTAAAGGAGCTTGAGATCATAATTCTGACTTTAAAGAAACGAGTCAAATATATTTCCCTAGGGTTTAATATTAAGAAGCAATGAAAGGATTATTTGTAGCATTAATGACTGTGAAAGACGTGCGCAGCACATCTATTGCTCTTCGATTGTGTTTAGGCCAATCCAACAAAGCATTTCATAGATGCCAATTGAAGATTTACGGAGTAGTCGTCACATGAGAATCTTAGGTCACAGTTAGGGCCTTATTTGCCAAAGTACATTGGATAATAAAAAATATAAACATTTTAAAAAAGAATAGCAATGGGTTTGAGAAATATGCATGCTTTTGAGCAATGTACATACTGAATATAAATCTGAGCCATGAATTGACTGACATGTGACTAGGGTCAAATTGGAACAAGACTATTTGCCATCTTCTGACTTTTGAACTATTACACTGCATTTCTCTGGCATTCATGAAATGATAAAGTAGCAGAAAGAAATAATTGTCGTATTAGTCTTCCTGTTATGGGTCTTTCTTTAAATGTGTTTCAGCTATACCGAGGCCCCTATGTGTATGTCATAACCACGTATTGACACTGGAGACAGGAGGTTGGAGGGTGTGAACATTCATCTCGAACACCATTTAAGATTGCCTTACAATATCTTCTGAACAGGACATTTTAACTACGCTGTAGATGCTTTCATTTTTTTTTACATGAATTGGTAGCCAGTTTTTGAAAAGGAAAATGCACCTAGCTAGCTACATCCATTTAGTGCCATAGAAACCTTTATTTGCCTTTAAGCATAATAGTCATACTGTACTTGGTCAGTAGAAAATGTGTTTGTTTGGACTCATTTACTGTGGTAGCCATGGTTAGAATGAACATTTATTATTATATTTTTTGTTTGTTGAATGATTAAGTTCTGATTTGAAGCATTGCTGGCACAGATACAGGTCATGATGTCAGTGGTGACTAATGGTTTGAACCACTTAGTACTGATCGCAGGAAGTGGAAAGCAATCATATAATAGAGTTGGTGGTAGTCTGGAGAAAAGAATGGATGGAAGATTTCAAATATGTATAATTGGACAGACTGTGTTGGCAAAAATGGATAATAATAATGAATGGTAATTTCTTTGCCTGTGGTTTGTAATTATTATAGGACAGTTTTTGATGTTTGCAGATGTATGGTTAACAGGGAATAGATTTACCTCGTCCTCGATGGATGCCCCTATTCTTACTTGAAGTATCTTTCATCGAATACAAAATGTAAAACTTTAATTCACAGTAGAGCCTTTTAAAGGCAAAGGAACAAGTTTATTGCAGTACCTACTAAGTTATAACACCTAACATCTTGTTAGTTATGTTTCCCAGTGGGACTGCTAAAATCTCTGCTGGTTTTGCTATTATGGGATGTGTCCCGAATGGCACCCTATGCCCTACATAGTGCACTACTTTTGACCAAAGCCCTATGGGGGGGCCTCTGGTCAGAAGTAGTGCACTATAAAGGGAAGGGGGTGTCATTTCGGTCGCACACAGAGATCCTTTTGGTGTAGAAACACATGCATCCATGTTGGTGCCACACTGCTCAAGGTTGCCTTGTGATTGTTTGGGGGATTTTGCCATAAGTAAGTGAAAAATTGGGATTTCACTTATTACCGGTCTTGTCAGCTCGACTGTCACCTCTAAAACCAAATAACGCTGTTAATTAAGTACCTCCATACCGGTTGGAGAGGAGAAAAAGAACAGACATCTTACCTTGTTGTCAGTGTGATTTCTAAGGACCAAATTTAGAGTTCTAGTATGTGAAGGGCAGAAGAATCTGTAATTCAATGGAGGTCATGAGGAAAAGTAGTGTGAAAACACATTCTATAGTGGGGGGACTGCTATGCCATAATTATTTACCCCCTCAAGTTAGTTAATGTGGGAGGTTTTGTAGAGTATCACTCATGCTAGCTTTCCCCCTGCTTGTGGTCTCATCACGATTCTTCCATCATTTAGACCTGTGTGATAACCAGCTCAGAGGTGGTTGGTGCCTTTTTTTTAATGTGTTTTTAAATGAATGCTCTGTCTACCGCATGGTCTTCCATTTATACCTTCCGGAAGCCTTTTGAATGACATGTAAAAGCATAGAAGAGCGCATCTCTCTGAAAAGAACATTCTCAACCTACAGTATGTGATGTGAGCTATAATAAGAAACTCGTGTTTTACATTCTTGGCCGATTCTGTGTGCATGCTATGGGTCTCCGAACTTGAGTCATATGGAGTGAACTATCTGAACAATATCCTACCTGATGTTGAATGCACCAATATTGAAGTAACTTTTTGAAAGCACAAATCCAAAGATGGAACCATTTTTATTCTTTAATGTCATCTCAAGGATGGCTCTCAATGCTGTGGCGGTTAGAGCCAAGAAAGATGGTCATGGAGATGAGGAAAGCATGAGATTGGATGGTCGGTACCAGTACTGTAAATGTAGTTTCTCCTGAAGTCTGAGCATATCAATTCAGATTGTTTCAGTTGTATGTATTTAATTCAACTCGCTAGCTGTAGAGAATAGATCAAGTTGTGAAAATCCTATTGGGGTACAGTAGTAATGATAATGTGTTGGTTGTAACTGTTTGGAGTGTTTTTTTGTATTAGACTGATTGATAGTAGGGGTTTCTTAGTAGCGTTGATAGTGTGACTGTGCTGTAATATAACATGCGTTGTCAGATATTAGCATGAGGGCGAGGTAGATCGTCCTCTTTTTAAGCTTGCCTCTTTTAAAAAAAAAATGTTATTATTGTTGAAAAAGACGAGTGCAATAAACCTTATTTATCATTTCCTTCCTCAAGTAAAAGAACATGCCCTGCGTTTTCAAGGCCAAAAACAAAATAGACTTCCTGTGGCTGGCAGTAGGATTGGAACCTTTCCCCACTGCTTTGCTTCCAGAGGAGTGGCACTTGTTAGAGTCTAGAATATGGAATTGCATTCTTAGGACTGTGTGATTTTTGATATTCAAGTATCAAAGCTGCTTGCTCATAAGGGAGACCATGTACAAGATGATTTGACTGGTTGATCAACCATGTGTGTTTTTTGTTCTTGCAGTTGGATGGCGTTTTATGGAGGGAATCTCCTTGAATCAGAAATGTTTTGCTTGCGTGTGTAGGTGTGTACGTATGCGTCGTACTCCGTATCAAATTAAATGTTTTTTTTTGGGGGGGGGAGTAAATTTAAGTGGTTTAAAGAAATGCTGAAATACCTTCTTGTTTTCAGAAGAAACATTAAGAGAGACTCCCCCCTAATTCATCTCACCCTCACTAAATGGGGGTGTGCGTCTTTCACAATCTTACTACTTGCTCAGTGTGTGTGATGAACTTGTACAGTGAAGATCAGAACAGCTTAAGAAAGTTGAGACCATTTCCTGAACTGCACAAGTATAATGTTGAGGGGGTGAATGGCAGGTCTCCCTTAATGTAAGTAGGCAGGCCTGTCTAAATCGGACATATCGACGACAATGGAAATGAAAAGGTAGCGAAAAAAGTGTACCAGTATCGTAAGATCAGCTCAGTGCCTAGGGTAGGACGTGTATACCTACTGTATACACCTTTTTGACATGTACTATGCTGGAAGCCTGTACGATATTGCTTGTTCCCCTTGAAATTCCCCTTTTAAATCCAGCAGAGGTAGGAAATATTTGAAAACCACTTTAGCCATTACAGCAGTAATTTGCTGTACAAGCAGCTTATACTTCACCCACGATGAAGTCAGTGGCCAGACCACCTCTGGAGTATATCTCCATAATGGGGATTCTCAGAGAGCACAGTGATTTGGACACTATCAGTTGGAGGTACTCTATGGCCTATGTGCTCCCTGAGCAATACATGTGGAAAGGATGTATTCATTGGGTATATCCTGTGATATTTGTTGGTCCTTCTGCTGTTTCTTTATTTGTTCTGCAGCACCCTAACTGAATGTGAACTGATAAAGACCGACCTAAGGGTTAGTTGCCTGTTTTTACTCAGTGGCTTATCTGTTGTAAATACTATGGAGTGGACCCCATACCAGGAGAGGGGGAGGAGTCTGAATTAGGGCACATGATTAGTTGTAATCGAATGGTTTCTCAATGCACCTTTTTAAAAAGAGATTTGGTTTGTCCGCCAAACTTTCCAATAGTTTCTGCAAGCTTTGCTGTTGGGTAACAACTTCTCTGCTGGTGAATGGTAGTATCTTCGACCGATCTACAGGTTTCTGTATTTCCCCCCCCCCCCCAGCGGAAGGAACCATTCCCTATTTTAACTCTTGATTACCTCATTTACAAACCTTCAAATACTATTCTACTGTAAGAAGAAAATGCCATCACCAGCTTGTGCTCTAGGACCAATGATGTAGCTCCAGGACCAATGATGTAGCTCCAGGACCAATGATGTAGCTCCATTTCCAAATTAATGAATTCAAACATGGCCAGTCAAGGAATATAAACACGCCTCTCACTTACTACAAATTCTATAAGGTTGGTACATAATGGTATTCATGGAAATAAACTTGTTTGCATTTCTTGCGGTTTTCAGTAGAAGCATTTTTCCTACCTCTAAATTGCAGCTTTGAGTTCATCTCCACCTGTTTTGACAAACAAATACACAGTAGCCTATGAGAACCTTAGAATTTTACCATGAACAATTATAATTCAACATGAAGTGTGCTTGATTGTATGTATAATTGTGTGTTCAACATGAAATTATTTATGAAAAACATATTAGAAAATAGCACTGGGATGTGAAGCCAGACTGTGTTATGACTCATGTCTTCTACCCACGCTAGACATTAATTTTGACTGATGTGCTCTTTGCATAGCAAAACCCCTTGTTTTTGGGATGAATTACATGAATGAGTACATTGGCATTTTCTGTTTGTCCTTGTCTGGAATCGATGTACAAATGTTTTCATGTGCTCTACATCTCAGTTAGAGTTTATAGCTTCCTGGAATGTGAATGTTTTGTTGGGTTAGTTATTGCGTACGTACGTACGTACAGCTGGTTTGGTACTATCATAATATATATTTTTCACAGGTTGTCATGGGGGAGTCAGGTTATATGCACATTGTTATATTCTGTACGTGGGTGAGTTTTGTTCCCCTCAAGCCGTATGCCTTCAAAAACACTAATCCACTCCAAACCAAACTGTTGGTAGGTGTTTGCCTCCCCACCATAATCTCTGTATAGCTGCTTTAATTCCATGTGAACAGGGGACCAGGGAGAGGTCCGGTATCTGACCAGACAGATCCTTGCCCTGCCCCCACATTCCCATTCACCCCACTATCCCTCCAAAAACCTCAAGCCATTTCTTTATTTGACAATGCAATCGATCCTGAAAGCACTTTGCCTTGTTATTCCATTGTGTGGACAATATGTAAATGGTAATTTGTTATAGAAACGTAAAAGATAATTCACAATTTTGGAAGAATCTGCATCTGTCTTTGACGCTTAAAGGATTTATTAAACATTTGAACCTAAATCTATTTTATACGATGTTTGCTGCAGCCAGTTGGTCTTGTCATTCAGTATTGTGGCTTAGGGTTGGTTGTGTGTTTTAAATAAAGTGCTATTGCTGAATATTCAATGCAATGTGTGTTTCTGATTTGAGTCCTAGATGTGGAAACAGTGAGAAGTGCTCTGGATTCAATGCCAAATATAAAAGGGCCACCTTTTATTGAATTGCTGACATGGTTATACAGTAGTCAAGATTAAAAAAAAGATTTTAATTGGATATTAACTTCATTCTTCTATTCCGGCCTGTGTGGTTCAACCACTGCAAATCATTCTGAAATAGGATTAAGACTCGCATTGAAATGAATCAATGTTCATATAGAAACGGTAGAAAACAAGTTGCACAGTACATTTTAGGAAGGAAAAAAAAATCCTCAAGTTCATAAAATATTTAAGCAAGCAAAATCAGTGTAGGGTCATTCTCTTGGTCATCTGGTCCTGCAAGGCTGATTTCCACATGTTCACACTAACCATCAAACTGTGTGGTTCAGTTGGTAGAGCATGGCGCTTGCAACGTCAGGATTGTGGGTTCGATTCTCACGTGGGACAAGAAATGTATCCACTCAATACTGTAAGTCACTCTAGATAAGAGCGTCTGCTAAATGTAAAATCTTGTGTCTTAGAGGATGCGTTTTACCCAATAATTGGGCAAAAGATCAGAATGGGGCTGCCGGTGTAAACGCATCCAGAGTGCTTTAAAGCGAAGCTGGTACTTGATGTCATCTTAAATCATGTTTTTCAGGCCTTTAGTAATGCAAATTACCTCCTGGACCAAAGTCTACTCTGATAAGAAGTCATTTGGTATTGGCCAATTGCACTTCAGTTGAAAGAGTAACCAATCCAGTGGTTTAGAATCTGATCCACTCACACTCTTCATTGAATTAGACGTCACCCAGGTTGAAGGCAATATGGTCCTCAAACAGAGCGATACACAGCATGATTGCACCCCCTGCCAACAAGCCTAGGTTCTGTAGCAGGAAGCGAGTCCAGGGTCCCATCGGGCCAGGATCACCATGAAGCATCTCAGGCAACTATTGAGCAAGATGAGAAAATATGACAAATGCAGCATTATTAAACTGACCAAATTAATACACAGTTGTCTGTAAAATGCCTTTTCACACTAAGCCGAGCTGTGCTGGTTACGCAGCCACTATAGTTGCCTGAACCATGCTGGAAAGGACGATGTGAAAAGGAAATATCCGACCCAGCACAGTGCAGTTCATGTTGCCCCGATAATGTGAAACGCATTCCACCGTAGTGACTCACCATGTCAGCGAGGGCCACATAGAGGAAGACCCCAGCGGTGAAGGTGAGGATCCAGGGGGAAATGTGGGCTGACTGGTGGCCCAGGACAGAGCCAATTAGCAAGCCTACAAAACCCAGTAGGGCTGATACAGCACTGAAGATAACCAGTCTACGAACAGGCCACCCTGCTCCCATCAGCACTGCCAGGTCACCTGCAAAGAAACACAATGCATCAATTTGATAGTCTCATACTCATTACAAAAGCCTACCTGAAACGTTATAGTACCAGGCTTAAACTTTTGAAGGGCATGTCGATGTGCAATGCTTGTATGTGTTGCACCCATCTCTGTTTTTACATGCACCTCACAAAAAGGTGAGATGTTCGTGTTTACCTACCTAGCTCGTGAGGAAGCTCATGGCAGAACACAGCTATGGTGGTGCTGAGACCTCCAGCCAGACTCTGAGAGAATGCAGCACCAATGGCCAGTCCATCAGTAAGGTTGTGTACCCCATCTCCCATAACCACCATCCACACCAAGCTTCCCATCCCAACCTGCTCCTGGCCAGGCGGGCTGTGTGAATGACCATGACTATGCTGCTCAGTGGAATGTGTCTGCTCAAGAACAGTGGGGCCTGAAGAACGGGAGGGATGAGAAAGATGTTTTACAATGCAACGGTTCAACTCTGCCAATACGGACATAAATGCTCTCAAGTTACATAAGTATTACATTCCAACTCACTCTGCAGAGCAGTAAGCTCCCTCTCTGGGTCAGGATTTAGAGTGGTGTTCTGCTGCTTCCGCGTCCTCTTAACTTTCTGATGACAAAAACAAACAATTTAAACATTCCATGTGAAATCTCAATTGCATATACCTCGCGTCCTCTCTCCTCGCTGCCTCAAAACCCATTGGAGGAGATGGTCAGAGGGGCGGGACCTCGGGCTCTCATCCAATGGATTTTGAGGAGGCAAGGAGGACGCAAGGAGTATGCAATTGAGAATCTCCCAATGACTACTATGCACAGTGTATCATAAAACAGGGGCACAACTTCAAACTCTTCCCTTTATTCTCTAAATCCAGCTAACCTTATAATGGGTCCTCAGTCCTAGAAGGCTCTCGAAGATGAAGAGGAGGTAGCACCCTCCCAGCACACAAAGGCCCTTCAGTATGGAGTCCTGTTCTTCAGAGTGGCTTGAGAGTGGCCCAGTCTTAGTCTGCAGGACACAGATAAAACAAGACATGGTTTTCAGTCAACGCATTTCATTTTAAACTTATATTTACTACTAGATTTTACAACTTAACCCTCCATGACCAAACAGAGACAGTAGCACTGGTATGTATGTAGTGTTTGACAGTTTGGTAGGGTGTTTACGTGAGGCAGGAGATGCAGCAGGGCATCTCCACACAGCGTCCCCACAGCCAAGGCTGTCATTGGACAGAGGAAGGAGCGTAGGCGGGCAGGGGGCAGAAGGGGAACCAGGCTCAAAGACAGCAGAGACGGCAGGCTGATCACAGCCAGAGCTAAGGAGCTCCATCCCAAAGCTGCGAAAAAAAAAATATTATATTAATTTTGATGTTGTATTCATTCTGCTTAAACAATAGGGTATTGTAGTTTCCAGGGTTATGTTAAGTCTTAGTGTATCCTAACTGTTAAGTTATGCTCCAAGTTGTAAAAGGCTACATTACTTTTTAAAACATCCTATATCAATAAATCATTCCCTCTCATAGTTGGTATCTAGTTTCATAAATGCACCTTTGAGGAAAGTCACACTCCTTTCTGACTCCGTCCCATCAGTCTCTGGGTGGCGTAGACAAACACCACTTTCAATCTGGTACAGCAGGGCTGGGCACAGGAGGGTGAAGTGGGCAGGAGTGATGTGGGGTGCCTTTCCCAGACCGAAATTCCACAAGAGCTGAGTAACGTTCAGACACTGAAAAGGAAAGGGTTAAAAGTATTCAATGTCCACAGAAACTGTTTATGTAAGGGGATTGTTTTGATAGCGGATTTTCTCATTAACTCCCTTTAAATAACCATGTCAAATAAAAACCTGAGGAGGATAACATTTAGCCAAGAACAGTAAGCAGAATTGAGTTGAGAACTTTGTGCGTTTGGCACAAAACATTAACCAGATCAATTGTCTTTTATTGACTACTCACGTTCCCGTGAAGATGCCTCTGAGTGGGGTGATTTGACACGAGGGAGTTAAACATTCCTTGGACAGGAATAGAGTGTGCAATAGGGGATGACCACGGAAGGACCTCTTCCTTAATCCCATGATCAGAGGATAATGTGGTGCCCTCTTTATACCTAGATCCAGCAGACCCCGATATCCCAGGCTGTGGGGTTCTTTCAGAGGGGGTTGAGAAGAAGAAGCAGCACAGTTTATGCAGGTGTCATTGCGTAACTAACTACTCATAACCGGATGAGCACAAATGCTAAACTTCCGTACTTCAAAAGTGGCTCGATATCTCTAACAATCATGGGATCAAATCAGTTGTAATATCAGTTTCTCACCTGGCTGCGTTTGCAGAGGGGGGTGGTTGAATAGGCCTACTGGGACTGGGGGTGTCGGTTTCCTGGTCGTCATGGTCATGAGATTGTGTTTGAGGAGGGTGAGGTTGTGTCAGAGTGTTATGGTTGTGCCTCGACCCTCGGTGGCTGATCTCCAACACACTGACCTGCCCTAGTCCCAGGCTGCCCAGTAACTTCTGCAGGCCCTTATAGGTCAGGGTCCCATTGTCTCCATACTGATGAAACAGACGTTGCAAGTAGAAGACCTGGAAAAAAAGACAGGTATTTTACAAGAGTAAATGGACAGCTGAACGGATCAGAAAGAGCAATAATAATCCGTGGTAAAATACTGGCATTGTTAAACTATTAGAGTAGGCCATTTTATATTTTTAACAACGCACAAAATAGATTTAGTGTTGTTGACAGCAGTGTCTCAAAGGTTAACTTGTGACCATATCAACTCTAAATTACGTAGTACTGATCTATTGAGGCCAAATTCAGATATTTCAGGGGCCTGGAGGCAATACAAACTGGTATAGCCTGTCTTCCACAATAGTCTCACCTGCTCTTCAAAAGCCTCATCTAAATGTTCAGATGTCGATCCCTCTTGTCGGCTACCATTTGATATCCTGTCTGTCATATTCCATGGTGTTTTCATTGTGCCACTGAGAGAAAGTCGCGCCCCTGCCCCAAACTCCAGCAGAGGCAGACAGAAAAATAGTCCCACGGCGAGTGTCAGTAGAGGTGACATCCTATAAATTAACTGCAAAAAGGAATATGAAGATGCAAGTTCATTAAAACCAGGTACCGTAAAATGTCTCTAACTCCTTAATGAACGTTGTCAGTTTGTTCCTCATTTAGTCCGCAAAATAGAAACTGGTACAGTTGCTGAATGCCAAACATTTTACAGGTCAGCGAACCTACAAAACCTGAAATTTCTTGGGGGGGCCTTACAGGCAACTCACGTGGGTTGTTCGTTGTTGCTTTCACCAGTCGCGAAATACATATTCTCTTGTCCTGCTGCTTAGAGGATTGAAGAGTCTGGTTGTGGGGGGTGAGTCTTCTTTTTTTTGAGTTAATATTATAACGACTCGTTCATTTACAGCCGAGTCATGAAACAGATAAGACCGCAAAGCATTGATAACAGCAATTGACCTACCTTCTCCAATGAAGCAGGATGAATTGCCCAAGCCAAGGCTCGTGAGAAATGTTCATAACCTCAGTATATCCATGTCCTGGCTAGAACGGAGTGGCGTTAAAGAGAACGGCGTCTTTTTATAGCCACTAACCGAGGCTAACTGCCATGTCTTGTTGGCCAAAGCATATGGATGTTTTATAAACGCCGACGGCCTGTGTTCAACACAGGTTTAGGAGCTCATATACGTTTTGTTCTATGATATAATCTTCATCAGCCGTCACTTTTTGTCAATGTTGAAGTACTCAAAACAAGAACATAAAGGCTTCATGATTCATAAAGGTCATGTTAATTGACTGATTATCTCAGAACAAAACGTATAAGAGCTCCTGTGCATGTTAACCTCAGACCTTAACCACACTGCTAACCTTATGCCTAACCATAACCTTAAAATTAAGACCAATGATCCAGAGGTAGAAAATACAAACAAAAAACAGAAACAAGTTATACTCTTGGTTGTTCAGCCAGTTCACTTACCTTTATTTCCTCCCTATAGGATGACTTGTCATTGTTGTTTATCAGGCCTACAACCATGGTATTGTCAGCTAACTTGATGATGGCGTTGGTGTTGTGCAACGCCACGCAGTCATGGGTGAACAGGGAGTACATCAGAGGACTGAGGACACACCCCTGGGGGGCCCCTGTGTTAAGAGTCGGAGTGTTGTTGGATCCAGTTGCAAGATCCAGTTGCAGAGGGAGGTATACAGACGCAGGGCTCTGAGCTTGTAGGGATCAATAGTGTTGAATGCTGAACTGTAGTCAATGAACACCATTCTCACATATGTGTTCCTCTTGTCCAGAAGTGTTACGGCCATGTGAATAGCGATGGAAATGGCATCTTACGTGGATCTATTGGAGTGGTAGGCAAATCTGAGTGGGTCCAGTGTGCTCTTATGCTGGCCTTTATGTGGGTCATGACCAGCATCTCGAAGACCTTCACGATGAACGGTGTAAGTGTGATGGGGCTGTCGTCATGAAGTGCTTCAAGAGGTTGGACATGTCCCAGAGGGCCAGACGGTGGTAGGCCTGATCACCGACGACGATGAGACAGCCTATAGGGAGGAGGTCAGAGACCTGGCAGTGTGGTGCCAAGACAACGACCTCTTCCTCAACGTCAGCAAAACAAAGGAGCTGATCGTGGACTACAGGAAATGGAGGGCCCGAGCACGCCCCCATTCATATCGGTTGAGAGCTTTAAGTTCCTCAGTGTCCACATCACTAAGGATCTATCATGGCCCAAACACACCAACAAAGTTGTGAATAGGGCTAGACAACACCGCTACCCCCTTAGGAGGCTGAAAAGATTTAGCATGGACCCTTAAATCCTCAAAAAGTTATACAGTTGCACCATTGAGAGCATCTTGACTGGCTGCATCACCGCTTGGTATGGCAACTCCTTGGCATCCGACTGCAAGGCACTACAGAGGGTAGTGCAGACGGCCTAGTACATCACTGGGGCCGAGCTCCAGGCCACCTATGCCAGGCAGTATCGGATGAAGACTCTAAAAATTGACAAAGACTCCAGCCACCCAAGTCATATACTGTTCTAGTAGAAAGAGGAGGAAGGGAAGCGCTACTAAGGTACACAATAGTACATTTTGGTAGATAGAACGTGCTCTTTTGTAAAAGGGGTAAATTGGTCATCAAAAAGGAGGACCAAGGCACTCTTCATATAATTAATTAAAATGCCTTTAGTATGGCATGTTCAATAGAAACTGTTTTTTTTTTTTTTTACCGACGCGTTTCGGCTGCATGGCCTTCGTCAGGAAGTTTCAAAAATACATTTGAAAAAAGGAATACAAAGAGGACATTGTATTCCTTTTTTTTTTACTCCCTGACGAAGGCCATGCAGCCGAAACGCGTCGGTTTAAAAAAAACGTTGTTTCTATTGAACATGCCATACTAATAAAGGCATTTTTATAAATTATATGAAGAGTGCCTTGGTCCTCCTTTCATATACTGTTCTCTCTGCTACCGCAGGGCAAGCGGTACCGATGCACCAAGTCTGGAACCAACAGGACCCTGGACAGCTTCTACCCCCAAGCCATACAACTGCTAAATAGTTAGTAAACAGTAGCAGCAGCGTATGTCACTATTTAAATATCTGTCACTTTATTCCTAGTTATATGTACATATCTACTTCAATTAACTTGTACCCCTGCACATAGACTCAGTACTGGTACCCCTTGAATATAGCCAAGTTATCGTTACTCATTGTGTATCTATCATTACTTTTACGTGTTTTGCTTTTCTATTATTTCTCTTTTTTATTTATCTCTGCATCGTTGGGATGGGCCTCTAAGTAAGCATTTCACTGTTAGTCCATGTCTGTTGTTTACGACGCATGTGACAAGTAACATGTGATTTGATTTGACAAGTGTTGAGTTGATTGAATTTTCACAAAAAAGAATAGTCTAATTCTCTCAACCTTTCTGGTGATAGGCCTACTGTATGCAAGTCGTTATCACTTAAATGTTGAAGAATACATTACAGGTAAATAGTAAAATCTCTTAATGAAAGACAGGAATGAGTAGGCCTAATAGGATAACAGATTATGAGTCGGACGATGATAGTCAGAAAAGTCCAAAGAGGAGAATTCTGTCTTGAACCCCAGAGCCAGCACACCGTCTTTGCTGGTTCCTCTATGGCCCATGGGAGCCAAAATATGATGGTGGTCTAGACCCAGGCCTGACAAGAGGCACAGTCACCTTCCCACAAAAAAAGAGAACACAGAGGACAGTGCCCCAAATAGGTAGTCTTGCAAGAGACCTTAGGAGTCAGCTACTTCCACAGGAAGCAGGAGGCCCCGAAGGGCCCACATCCAATGACCCACGTTGAATTACAAACCAGATTTAGTGATAATGGTCCCCACGATGAAATCGGAGACTGTGGATCTTTCTCCACCCCCATTCGTTTGTGTGTTAGTCACACACGATATTTAAGACAGCACTGGCCTGATTTGGAAGACACATGGATGAGTGATGCGTCTTGCCATTGCAATCCCCCATATACAAAATTAAAATGATTGGCCCAAGTCCGGAGCTATATAGTAATTAACTGAATTTTTTTTTTTATTTATTTTACCTTTATTTAACCAGGCAAGTCAGTTAAGAACAAATTCTTATTTTCAATGACGGCCTGGGAACAGTGGGTTAACTGCCTGTTCAGGGGCAGAACGACAGATTTGTACCTTGTCAGCTCGGGGGTTTGAACTCGCAACCTTCCGGTTACTAGTCCAACGCTCTAACCACTAGGCTACCCTGCCGCCCCCTAAAATGTGTTAGTCACACGCGATATTTCACTTGGCTCAAGGGGGGACGCTGCATCATTCGTGGGGGACGACATGTTCACTGTTGCCTTGTTTTTATTTTCAATAATATCTACAGATTTTTTTTGTATACAATTATTTTTCTTACATTTTTTAAAATATAATTTGATTTCAATCATCTCCGACGCCCCCCTGTCGGGTTGAGGAGGCGGAGTGGCTTGCTTGCCAAACCAGCAACAACCTACTTAGGCTAGCTGATGTGGCTGGAGGCTAACTAGCTGTCAGCAGAGGTCTGAAATTACGGAAATTGTCGCAATCATTTTGCTTGCTCTTCAAGGACGTAAGTGTTTATGCCGATAACAGAATATTTTATTTGAAAACGGGTTACAGTAAGATAACATTAGCCAGTCAACAAGAGCGTGCTGATATAGCCAACAGTTGGCCTAGCAAGCTAGTCAGCTGCAGTGCTAGCTAGGCTAGCCATCACTAGATCAACCTATCTAGCTAGTTGGCTTTACTTATTTTCTAAACTAACGTTGACTCTCTTTGATGGCAGCTTGCTAACGAACGTTAGTATAACTCACATTTATAAGCTGCAGGTCTAACTGTTAGACCGCTAGCTAGCTATCGCATTTCATTAAAGCCACAGTCTGTAAAATGTCCTATAATTTCAGCTAAGATATCTTATTTAACCATCCCTCCCAGTCTTCTGTGTAGTGTTGCTGCCTGCCATACTGAAAATGTGTCACAAGTCAGCTGTGAGTGGGACAACAAATATGGGAGGCTAGGCAGCAAGGGTTTAAAGCAGAGATGTTCTCCATTTGATTGTTTAGGCTACAGTCTATGGTAGCTAGTTGTGATTACACTATTGTGTTAATCAGCAGGCTCTTAGTCACCACCCAGAAAACAGGCCCTAGTCAGATCAAACTATTTAATGCCCCGTCTCTTCATCCTCTGTATGCCAAAGCAGCAGCTGCAACCAAGGTTGGAAATTAACACCCGCCAAATGCGGGCAGATTTAGTCATTCGCGGGGTAAGAATGTCTATTTCACCGGCCACGTCACACTGAGCATTTGGGAAGTGTTTTTAATCCAAAACCCACATGTAGAAATGGGTCGTTTTGACAAGAAATAGTACTAAAGTATGACACTGTCCTCGTGTTTCTTGGCCAGTTACATCGTTTTTTTCATGTTCGGTTGTTTTTCAATGTTACTTTGAGTTTGCTGCCAGGAAGACGTCGCAGTTGGTGATTTTTTTTCCGTCACAGACAAGCGAGTGCTGAAGTTACCACGGTAACGGCCCGTCCCTTAAAGGGTTAGCTAAAATGTTTTGTCTTTTTAAACACGTTTTTAAACCTTTTAAAGGCCAGTTGAGAATAACTTCTTATTGACAATGACGGCCAAATCCGGACAACGCTGGGCCAATTGTGCGCAGCCCTATGGAACTCCCAATCAGGGGCTGGATGTGATACAGCCTGGAGTCGAACCAGGGACTGTAGTGGCTCCTCTTGCACTGAGATGCAGGGCCTTATTAGACCACTGCGCCACCCTGGAGCAAAGCTCACCTAATGATTGAGCATGGATAACTCCCAAAAAACTGTTATACATGGACGTTTAGTCATTAAAACGCTCAAATACTTTGATTGCTCTGCTAGATGTATTTGTGTGCTTCTTCTATATGTTTACATAGGAGCACATCAGGTACTTGTTAAAAAAAGAAATGTCAGCATAGAGCCCTGAACAATCATAATAAATAAGTTGTATCACTCAGCTGTTTGTGGCAGGGCAGGCACTTTGTTGATTCTTGATGTTCATTTGAAGAACTGTTAGAGATTTTTTTTTTTAAATATATATATATATATATATATATATATATATATATATATATATATATATATATATATATATATATATATATATATATATATCCACAGACGCACACAAACATCCACAACATAACTCCTGCCCAGATCCCCATGCTCACACCCCCATATCCAGCGCCTGCATCATTCTCCGCCACATGGCCTCAAACCGCACCATTTTGTTTTTTCTCTTTATTACCCACGCACTTTCAACATTTAGATAATAAGCGTTTGACATTTCCATTGTATTAAAGATGGAGGACTGGTTGATTTCCATTTTTTAAGTGCATGTTTTTTCAAGATAATTGACAAGAAAAGAATCGTTCAACCCATGTCTCACTGCACACTCATATGCCATATCTTGAAATATGCAGACAGATGAATTAAAGGTACATTTAGATTGTAATACTCAATTATTTATTTTAACGCACATTGGTTAAAACACAGGTCACAAATGTAATGAAATTTAAGAAATGTATCCCATTATTTCTTATTAGTAATACATTTCTTGTTTTAGAAACGATAGAAAGCATGCTCATCCATTTTTTTCTGTGGTGATTTTTGGTGTAATTATAGTGAAAACAATGTTTTGACAGGTAAAAAAAAATAATCTGAGTGGCTGTTTTTAAAAAGAATATCTACCTGCCACTGGCTGGTGGACCATAAAGTTAATTTCCTACCCTGGCTGCAGCCCCAAGGATAGTAATTGCGGAGTTTCAAACCATACTGTACTGTCTTTGGGTTAAGTTCTGTGTCATTACCATGATATCATTTCTAAGTAAATGCCTAGAAAGTTAGGAATATGTGTCTGATTGTGTATGTCTCCCAATACAATGTCTCATCAAAGCCACTCCATGTGACCTTTGACAGTCCTGCTGAATGGGAGAAATGAGGGCCATTTGTGAGTGATGGCACTGCTTTTCTGTTTTCTCACTAGTTCTCTCAAGCTACTGGTTTGAGCCACTCGACATTGTTTAGCATGAGGATATAGCTGAGGTTGTTTACGATGCTAAAAATACGGTAACAACAAAACAAGGCTTGAAGTTATGTTCATTGCACAGGATGGGGTATGTTCGTTTGGCTGCATCGCTTTTGCAGATATGCCATAAACAGTCCTCTAGACAGGTTTGCATTGTGAAATGGATTTTCTTCAGGCAGTGACTCACCTACCCGGCTTGTATTCTGCAGAAATGTGTGTGTCTCAGTGATGTGCCATGGGGTATGACGTCACCAGGTTCCAAGGGGAGGTGGATGAAGACTTACTGTGTCCCATCTGCAGCATGGTACTGGAGGAACCAGTGCAGGTTAGTGCCCTACATTTCCCTCTTCCCTTCTCAGCCAGGCCGCGCAAGGAATTGTTCATTCCTTTTATCAATTGAATTATTATTTTTATTACAAAAAAATCGAACTTTCCTCTCAGCTAGTCACCTATTTCTGGGATAAAGACCTACTGATTTAATTCTTATTTTTATTACAAAACATACTTATTTCCCCCTACCTCTTTACCCTTCTCCATCTCCTCTCATTATTTTCTCTCACATGTAGGCCCCACACTGTGAGCATGCCTTCTGCAACGCCTGCATCACCCAGTGGTTCAATCAGCAGCAGATCTGTCCTGTGGACCGTACGGTGGTGACACTGGCTCACCTCCGGCCCGTGCCCCGCATCATGCGCAACATGCTCTCCAAACTCCAGATTGCTTGTGACAATGCTGGCTTCGGCTGCACAGCCACACTGCGGTTAGATCAACTTCAGTCTCACCTGAAGGACTGTGAGCACAACCCCAAAAGGCCCATCAACTGTGAGGAGGGCTGTGGGTGAGTCACCTTAGAGCACATTACACAGCAGAGTAGAACAGACTGGCCAGAATGAAAAACATGGCTATGACTTTTGAGTTCCTGGGCATGCCGCACCACCACTGCAGAATGTGACCGTATCTAGTCTTGTAGTGGTCTCTAGAGTGGGGGCTCCCGTGTGGCACAGCGGTCTTAGGCACTGCATCTCAGTGCTAGAGGCATCACTACAGACCCTGGTTCGATTCCAGGCTGTATCACAACCGGCCGTGATTGGGAGTCCCATAGGGCAGCTCACAATTGGCCCAGCGTCATCCAGGTTAGGGTTTGTTCGGGGTAGGCCGTCATTGTTCTTAACTAACTTGCCTAGTTAAATAAAGGATATATAAAATACAAATTGAGTGATCTAGTGGCTTTAATTTCATAATGTCACAATTTCTCTACAGGTTAGAGATGCCAAAAGATGAGATGTGCAACCACAACTGCATCAAGCACTTACGTGGCGTGGTACAGCAGCAGCAGACCAAGATCTCTGAACTGGAGAAGAATGCTGTAGAGCACAAGCATCAGCTGGGGGAACAAGTAAACAGACACGCACGCACGCACACACACACACACACACACAGCGTACAAACATATGCAAATGCGTAATTCATAAAAATCCATTAGTGCTCTGTTCCTCAAAGGTCAGGAATATAATGTGTCTGTGTCTTTCTCTGTTAGAAACGGGACATCCAGCTGCTAAAAGCCTACATGAGAGCAATACGCAGCGCCAACCCCAACATGCAGAACCTGGAGGAGAGCATTGAGTACAACGAGATCCTGGAGTGAGTTTACTCTCCTGTTCCCCTGGCTCTGTCCTTTTAGGATATTTTTACATAGTTTCAGCATTTTATTTCAGCAAGCGTCATCTATTTACTGGGTTTTGGATATTGTTTGTTTAAATTATCAATGTGTACAACCACTTAAATCACCCTGAACTTCATCAAATTTAATAAATCTCTTTTTTACATCAGCAGTATTGTCACAAAGTTCTTTAGAGCTATAAAAAAAAATCCCTATTTCCCCATCTCACCTGTTCCTTTCCTGCCCAACAGATGGGTAAATTCCCTCCAACCTGCGCGGGTGACACGCTGGGGTGGGATGATCTCCACGCCAGACGCAGTTCTCCAGGCGGTCATCAAACGTTCACTCATCGACAGCGGCTGTCCTCTGTCCATCGTTAATGACCTGATTGAGAATGCCCACGAGCGCAACTGGCCGCAGGGCCTGGCCACGCTGGAGACGCGGCAGATGAACCGGCGTTACTACGAGAACTACGTTGCCAAGCGGATCCCTGGGAAACAGGCGGTGGTGTTGATGGCCTGTGAGAATCAACACATGGGAGAGGACATGATCCTAGAGCCTGGCCTGGTCATGATCTTTGCCCATGGGGTGGAGGAGATCTTATAAGAACGCAAGGAGGGAAGGAGATTTTATAAGAAACTAGCCAACATTAGGAGAATGTCTCGTATAGTTTGGCAGAGAGGAGTGCAGACATTTATGTCAGGGATTTATTCCTCTTAAAAAATATAAAAAATACTCCTCTCTAAAAACATACAAATTATGGGTCTATTTCTCGATGGGAAAAATATAAAAATACATACTTATCAGGTGCAGGTCAGACGAACGTATCAAAGAAAAAAGAAATGGTATGCTCCCATGGTGATGTAATCAGACCCTAAAGAAAGACAATGTTTTGATCAACGAAGATCCAACTCGGATCGAAACGTTGTCTTTTTTTGCGTCTGACTAAATCATCATGGGAGCATACCAGAGTGGCAGACATCTTTTTTTTCCTTCTTCAATTTCACAGTGGTTATGTAATTGTTTGTCTCTTGAAAGATGAATGTGAAAAGGGGTGGGGGTTAAGCAGGATGGAAGATCTGAAAGGATCCTAAAATGACCAGAAAACGAGTATTACTTACATATGAGCTTAATATCTTTGCCTTAAAAGGACATTTCCAAAAATACACCTCTTAAAGAACAACTGATAATAACCAGGATATTCTAAGATGGAATGTTTACAAGAGTCACATAATGTGCTATTAAAAGCTTTGTCTGATCTAAGTTTTTCTAGATTCCCCCATCCTACGCCTTCTGTTGTGTAAATAAATGAGTATAAAAATTATGTAAATACAAATATTATATTGAATAAATATACACTCTCTAGCTATTCTTCTTATACAATAATTAGATGTAATTTTTGTCTGTTGGTTTCCATCTGCGTTCACACAGGAAGCACAATTCTGATTTATTTTCCCGCTAATTGGTCTTTTGGCCAATCAGATCTTTTCACATCAGATCATTTTCAGAGCTGATCTGATTGGTCAAATTTGTGAAAAAAGATCAGAATTGTGCTATCTGTGTAAACATTGGCCATGTGTTTGAGGATGCTACCTTTGGACATGTTTTGCTCACTCCAGCATTGTTTTTTTGTGAATATGTCATGATGTTTAGCTTATTTTTTTGTGCCATGCATTTTATTTATTTATTTGGAAGAAAATGCTTGAAGATGTTTTCGTGTTATGTAAATACAATTAAGCTTATAATTGTCCTTTTGCTTCTGTTGTACATAGTCAACATAAAGTTGGGTCCAACTGACATTAAACATTTGGGGTGTAACATTGTGTAGCCTAATCTGTTTTATTTCAATCAAGATTGATGCTTTTTTGTGTTTTTGATTTTTTTTTACCAAACTTTTCTCTAAAGGCTTTTAATAACTGAATGAAACTAAAATAACAAACAAAAAGGGACTTGATCTAAAGACATGGAGTAGAAAAAACCCCATCAATGGTGGGAAAAGTACTCCATTTTCATACTTGAGTAAATGTAAACGCTATACATCAAATTCCTTGTATTATGCAAACCAGACGGCACAATTTCCTTTTTTATTTTTTTTATTTACGGACAGCCAGGTGCACACCAACACTCATACATAATTTACAAACGCAGTATTTGTGTTTGAGTCCGCCAGATCAGAAGTAGTAGGAATGACAGCGCGTTATATTGATAGGTGTATTAATTACACCATATTAATGTCCTGCCTCAGCATTTGAAATGTAGAGAGTACTTTTGGGTGTCAGGGAAAATGTATGAGAGTATATAGTACATATTTTCTTCAGAAATGTAGTGGAGTAAAGTTGTCCAAGATATAAATAGTTAAGTACATATACACCAAAAAACAACTTGAGTAGTACTTCCAAGTATTTTACTTAGTTACTTTACACCACTGACAAACATTTGGAAATTAACTTCATGTCACTTTGTGTAACCATAATGTACAAACATGTCAATTAAATGAAGATCAATTTGGATTGTGAATCTTTTGTTCTGTATTCTATCTTTTGTTCCTGTCATTCTGTCATTTTTTTCTGTTTTGTGTCATTTTCTCTTTTGTGCGGTTGGGTGTAGAGACAAAAATAAATACAATTGCAATTGTGATGATACTCATGGTACTGTTGTATGGCTATTTTCTTACAGTATCAAGTCACCCCTATTGACAAGCAGGGCCTCCATACGTCATGGTTTCTGATCATTAGGGGTCCAAGCAGCAGTCTGTCTGTCTACCCACACAAACACCCACATGGTCAGTACAGTCATTGTGTACAGTATGTCTACAGCAGCAGTGTCCGCTGAGCTCTGGCCAGCAGCCCATACTCTCTTTTGAGGACTTTCCTTTTAAATCCTTCCCTTTGTTGTGAATGGATGGAATGCCATGTGCTTTGCCAAATGGCATGTTTTTGTTATTGTGCCTGAAAATCCTCTGATTCATTATTTGGTGTTCAATGATCCAGGCTGAATCACATCCGGCTGTGATTGGGAGTCCCATAGGGCGGCACACAATTGGCCAAGCGTTGTCCGGGTTTGGCGGGGTAGGCCGTCGTTGTAAATAAGAATTTATTCTTAACTGACTTCCCTAGTTAAAAAAAGGTTAAATCAAAATTTACAAAAAATGTATCTAATGCAGGGGTTCCCAAATTGTTTATCCCAGGCCCCTCTTCCAGCATTGGGGAACATCTTACACAGATTTAAAGCTTATTTCCTGCAATTCCACACATTTTGTCTTGGGGTAGAGAACATTTTGCCATTTTAAAGCTAATTTTCTTTCAATTCTATACATTTTGCCATGTCTAATGTGTGTTCATGTGCTATTTAAGTGGCTCAAGCATTACAACAAAATCTATGTGCTACAAAAACGTTAACTGACATGGGCTAGTTGATCTGGACATTTCTGACAGGTTATAAAAAGCTCACTAAGGTATGTAATGAATGACTAGACAAGAGGAAAACGGATTATGCACTACCCAATTTCAACTATTACAACTTTCAAGAGTAAGTTGAAAGTAAGTTAGACCCCCCTCCCCCCTGCCACTGATCTAATGGATTGAGACAGCTTCTACCTGTATGCCAGTGCAATTGTATTGTTGGACCAAACATCTGTTTGTTCAGTGCTTTAACCTCATAAATGCAAGCCATCAAAAGGACAATAGTTAGGCACAATCAATATTTAGGCTACTGTCAATCCATCATTGCCTCACCAACACCCTGTTATGGGACTGATTTATGCCACACTGACATATCAATTATGTTGCATTATAGTCTACTGTAACAAGGCAGTTGGGAGCTCGGTAAGCCTACCAACAACCATGCTGTTGTTACAGAGCTCATCCACCTGTGCCAAACTGGTCCAGACCGCTTGGCCGAAGATGTAGTGCGCACAGCGCTTTGAAAATAAAATATTGGCTAAAGGGAAGTCATCGACTGCAACTGGATTTGTCCATCGCTGCTCTATAGCCGAGCCCACATAAATTATAAAAGAAGATCCCACACCCATTCACTAGACTGGAGTAAACAGGGCAAGCCCAATGTACATCATCACCGCGTCGGTCAAAGTGCGCGCAAGATGACAGTTCGAGGCGGTGCTTTCAGGCTATGCTTTATTGCTCGGGAGGGGGACATTACTGAGTCGGGCGTGGGAGTCAGGCAATCTTTCCTATTCTATCTGGGTAAATGAAAGCTGACAACTAGACCACTTTATTGCAGCGTCCATCACAGACTGTCTCGGGCATCTTGCTGCGTCTAAAACTTTGAATTGTGCCCCCTCGCCGAGGAGCACTCCAACCCACTCGAAGAAGAACGACGGCCAGACAACGCTCATCATCGCGAAATATAGGTAATTGACGCTCAAAACATCCCTCATTCAGTCACCCTGGCTGAAGTTCAATTCATCGTGTATGTCCGTTTATAACTTTGCGTACAAATTGCCTGTGAATGATTCGTTGCGCCGCTTATAAATGTGGGTAAGATACATATTTCAAGAGAGAGATTACACTATCCCTCGCCTCGCCCAAATGATCTCAGTTGGTTTCCTCGGTGGGCAAAACCTAGGCTACTTTTTGAGTGGCAGCCTACTCTGATACTAGGTTACATCTACAGCTTCATGGTCCCAGTGGTAAGTTTCTCCCCTTAACCTATAACTTAACCTTTAGACATGCTTGCTAGCCTGGAGGTTGCACAGGCAATGTGGTATAGCCTAGGATAGGCTAACCTACTACTAAGATATAGCGGTGTTAAACTGTCACCTCTATATTATGGCTCAATATTGTAGACCAGACCGCTTACTTTTTCCACCTGTCTGTAGATAATGTTATCCCTCTATGTGATTTCTGATGCAAGGAGCCTTGTATGGGTGGAATATGTTGACATCCTTGCAAATATTTATCAATGCAGGATAATTGGTGGAAAATTTGTCTCTTCAATTTATGTTCTTGTTATGAGAAGAACAAGCCTAGTTGTCACCTAAAACAGCTGACAAACCAACACATTGCTCAGCACACAACATAATCACACTTGCATCATTTAGAATTATGACTACTGCTGTTTGTACCTTCTGATATATGTTCATCAGGTTTCCTATACCATATTACATCTTTATGGGTAATGAAACCACAAACAGTCAACTTTCAATTTTGTAATTTGTGTAATTTTTGTCTAGACCTAATCCTATTGCCATCTCAATGGAATTTTTTTATTTTTTATTGTAGTTTTTATTAACATGTTTTAATAGTTTTTATGTATTTATTGTAAAGCAATTCAAAATATAATATAGAAAAACAAACAGACTATACAAACCAGTCTGGGGAATAAATACATTCTATAAAAACCTTATGCAAGTTACAAACATTCAACATTTTAATAGCTTTTCTGTTGTGAGAAGATATTGTGTTTATTGTTCAATTTCATTCACAAAAATTATAAACAGAGTTTTTTGACTGATACATTTACATGTATGAATATGGAATTTAGCTGAAATAACAATGAGGTTGATTAAGAAGAAAGACTTTGCTGTACTTTGTATTTCAGTGTAGTGTCAGCATTTTCATTCAAACTAAGTGAGGTCATCAGTTCTTGTTAAAATGACCATTTCCTGGTTTCCCTCTACACTGAAGGAGAGGAAGACAAAAAAACATTCTGGAAATACTGGCTAGACTCCTATTCAAGTCATACTTATCAGATCATGCTGCACATGTAAATAATCTCAGGAAAACATTGAGAGAGGCATTCCTGTTCAGGTCAACCTATTGGTTAATAAACAAAAATACAATTTCTACAGATCACAGACGCATCAGGAAGTGGGTCACACTGGGAAAGGATCTTCTCTGTCTGTTGTTGCAGAGAAATGAAATGAATCTAACCGGGTTCAATAGAGCTAGAGAGAGAGTGTGTGTGTGTGTAGGCCCTGCCCCCAACTTATTGTCTATCTGTCACCTGGAGCTGTATGGCAAATGGCCCATGAACACAAGAACACAACTCAAGGGCCAGTCAGCCCTCCCCATGGAGGGGCCAAAATGTTGCTCTTTTTACACCAGTGGTGTCAAAATCAATCCATGGAGGGCCTAGAGCCTGCAGGTTTTTGTTTTCAGTAAAGACCTAGACAACCAGGTGAGGGGAGTTCTTTACAAATTAGTGACCTTAAATCATCAATCAAGTACAAGGGAGGAGTGAAACCCGCAGACACTCAGCCCTCCATGGAATTAGTTTGACAAGTAGTCTACAGTATCCAAATGTAACAGTTTAGCTTCTGTCCCTCTCCTCACCCCAGGGACCCTCTGCACACATCGACGACAGCCACCCTCGAAGCATAGTTACCCATCGTGCCACAATAGCCGCGGCCCTTGCAGAGCAAGGGGAACAACTACTTCAAGGTCTCAGAGCGAGTGAAGTCACCAATTGAAATGCTATTAGCGCGCACCCCGCTAACTAGCTAGCCTTTTCACATCGGTTACACAAAGGACTGACTTGAAATAGGTGTTAGATACCAAACATGGATGCTATAGTGTTATTCTATCTGAAAGTTGATATCTAAAGATAACTTTGGTGCCATCTAAATGAATGTAATGATGTTCAATATACAGTACTAGTCAAAAGTTTGGACACCTACTCATTCAAGGGTTGTTCTTAATTTTTAAAATTATTTTCTACATTGTAGAATAATAGTGAAGACATCACCTATGAAATAACACATATGGAATCATGTAGTAACCAAAAAAGTGTTAAACAAATCAAAATATACTTTATATTCTTCAAAGTCGCCACCTTTTGCCTTTGACAGCTTTGCACACTCTTGGCATTCTCTCTACCAGTTTCACCTGGAAGGCGTTTCCAACAGTCTTGAAGGAGTTCCCACATATGCTGAGTACTTGTTGACTGCTTTTCCTTCACTCTGCGGTCCAACTCATCCCAAACCATCTCAGTTGGGTTGAGGTCAGATGATTGTAGAGGACAGGTCATCTGATGCAGCACTCCATCACTCTCTTTCTCGGTCAAATAGCCCTTACACAACCTGGAGATGTTGTGTAACTAGATGGGATGGCGTATCGCAGCAGAATGCTGTGGTAGCCATGCTGGTTAAGTGTGCCTTGAATTCTAAATAAATTACAGACAGTGTCACCAGTAAAGCACCCACGCACCATCACGCCTCCTCCTCCATGCCTCATGGTGGGAACCACACATGCGGAAATCATCCGTTCACCTACTCTGTGTCTCACAAAGACATGGCAGTTGGAACCAAAAATCGTTAATTTGGACTCATCAGACCAAAGGACAGATTTCCCCCAGTCTAATGTCCATTGCTTGTGTTTCTTGACCCAAGCAAGTCTCTTCTCCTCATTGGTGTCCTTTAGTAGTAGGTTCTTTGCAGCAATTTGACCATGAAAGCCTGATTCACGCAGTCTCTTCTGAACAGTTGATGTTGAGATGTGTCTGTTACTTGAACTTTGTGAAGCATTTATTTGGGCTGCAATTTCTGAGGCTGGTAACTCTAAGGAACTTATCCTCTGCAGCAGAGGTAACTCTGGGTCTTCCTTTCCTGTGGTGGTCCTCATGAGAGCCAGTTTCATCATAGCGCTTGATCGTTTTTGCGACTGCACTTGAAGAAACGTTCAAAGTTCTTGAAATGTTCCGTATTGACTGGCCTTCGTGTCTTAAAGTAATGATGGATTGTCGTTTCTCTGCTTATTTGAGCTGTTCTTGTCATAATATGGACTTGGTCTTTTACCAAATAGGACTATCTTTTGTATATCACCCCTACCTGTGACAACAAAACTGATTGATTGACCTTTTGAAGCTGGTTGAGAGAATGCCAAGAGTGTGCAAAGCTGTCATCAAAGCAAAGGGTGGCTACTTTGAAAAATCTCATATAAAACATATTTTGATTTGTTTAATTAACACTTGGTCACTACATGATTTCGTACGTGTTATTTCATAGTTTTGATGTCTTCACTATTATTCTACAATGTAGAAAATAGTCAAAAATAAAGAAAAACCCTTGAATGAGTAGGTGTGTCCAAACTTTTGACTGGTACTGTATCTTTGTGGTAATTTTTACTCTGCTCAGAGTAAACATCTCTGTTGTACTCAGCCCACCCCCTTAGGTTATCACACCTAGTTGTGATCCCCTTTCAAGAGGATGTTGGCTGGTTCTATCTGATTGGATATCTTAGTTGTTTTACTTTTGGTTTGGTCTATGGTTGGTCAACAATTGATTTTGAATATAAACAAGTCTGATCTAGTATAAATGGAATGAAGATCTTTTTTTCTCTCTTGCCCTGCTATCACCCTACTGCACGTGTCAAACTCATTCCACGGTGGGCCGAGTGTTCGTGTTTCCTCTCCTCCCTTGGATTTGATTGATAAATGAAGGTCACTGATTAGTAAGGAACTCCCCTCACCTGGTTGTCTAGGTCTTAATTGAAAGGACAAAAACAAAAACCAGTAGACACTAGGCCCTCCATGGAATGAGTTTGACACCCTTTCCCTCCAGAAAAGGTTGAAAATACTCCTCTTATAGACTGTTTGGCCTGAGCAGGTGTGTTTAGTTCATGCTATGTCTTGCACCGTTTAAGATCTACATGCCTAGAATTATGCTTTTGCCAGTAATGCCTTGTAACTCATGGTTTCGCCTTGTATTATGGAACTCATTCATCCTACAATCTTAATTAGATACTTGCATTGTTATTTGCTTCTCATGAACATTACTTGATCTTAGTCAGCTAAATTAAAAATAATACCTGATTGCACATTGTTTAACTATAATATTAAATGGCGGGATAGTCAAATGAATGAAATGTCGATTGTTAAATATTAGTTATCCCTGTGTTTGTGTTTTTCCAATTGACAGCGTGATTAGGAAACAATAAAAATACATGTAATTTGCTCCCTGTGCACAGATTGTGCAGTTCAATGGTTTTATGAAGGCAGGCGTACAGTAACAGAGGAGAAAATGTCCTCCAAACACGTAGCAACGCTCAGAGAGTGAAAGTGGCGTGGTTACAGAAGGGAAGGGTGCACGCTCACAAGTCCAGGCCGGGTTTGTGTTTCGTCTGTATTCAAAGCACCACAGTGTTCCACGGGACTGCCTCCACCCACAGCCTGTTGCGTACGTTTTTTATGGATGTCAAAAGAGTGATGGACCATACACTCATTGTTTGGTAGGAATAAAAAATTATAAGGCAACAAGCTGTGTCTCGCCCACATTTGACAGAAATGTGTGATTCATGCATAGGAGCCATAGTATGTTTTTCCACTCAGACAAACCCTGCCTGACATCTGACATTTGTTGTCTCAAATATAATTACATTTCTGTAAATGTAATAACTTGATTAGTAATCTGATCTGACATTAGAAATTGTGCTCAATTCAGATAATGTACAAGAAAGATACTGTCGGTGCAATAGGAAGACTAAACAAGTAAAGGTTGAAGTTCCAGGAACTCAAACTTCATTATCAAGAATTTTCACTCCAGCTCTGTTGTCAACACTCAACAAAAAATTTTATTTTTATTTTGTATGAAACCTGAGAAGTGACCTCATGAGTAAAGGGTCCATTTTTAGAGTGAGGGAGTATTCCCCGCTCACAGCATGAGTCACAGTACAAGCATCTGCATGTGGAATGCAATCTAGTCTGTGTGGCCTTTTCGTTTAGAGGGGTAGAGCTGAGTAGCGTGGGAGGAGAGGCGTGGGCGCAGGGGAACACTCATAGCGGCTGGCTGGCTGGCTGGGCTGAGGGCTCCCCCCGCCCTCCCTCCCTGGTCCACTCCTGTCAGTCACCCGTGAAAATGTGCTGACGGACCGCAGCTGACAGGGAAACACTTTCCATAGCAACCAAGCATGCCCTTCCTTCCCTCTGTTAACCTACCTGATGTAATCTCTATAGATCATCTAGGTTGGTGCCGAAAATATTTTTGTTTCTATTGAAAAACAACTAGCTATGACAGTATGAGGCATGCTGACACGGTGCAAAGCAAACGACTGTTTTTCAACCACAAAATTTGAACAAAAGTTTAAGATTGGTTGTTGCTCTCTAGCCTAACTGTTACAAAACAGTAGATTTCCTTGACAAAGGGTGTGGGCGTCTCGACAGCTTGCATGCATGGAAAAAGTTCATCCCCACAGCTATACCTTGAAACTAACCTTGTAAGGATGGACTGCCTATATGTAAACTATAGGTTATATACACTGAATATAAGAAGGATAATTAGGATACCTACTGCACTGCAATATGGTAAACAAAATATATGTCGTTTTATAATCTATACCTGTGCAGAGAAAAACGAAATGTACACAGATCCTCTCCTGAACTCCCTTATGACTTCATCTGCTTGCATCACAAAATTCAATGTATATTTCCAAGTACAGATGAATAATCAGTAATGTTGAATTGATTGCTGGAAATTGTACCAAATAATTGCCTAGCCCAGGAAGGGACAGGTGGCTGCTTGTATACACAGGAGTATAAAGAACACAGGGTCATTCCATTTTATTTCAGCAAGCCATGACACCCACCAGCTCAGATCGTTCTGAAATGGTTTCTGTCGTTAAAAACAGATAAGCATTCCTGCAACATTATTTTGTTGAAAGACAATTTGAACTAATTGATTGCACCCAAATTGGCCATTTCAATTTATAGGATTCATATAACATTCAACAAATATAGTACCCAACATTCGATTTGGACCAAACCTCTTCTTAACAATGATTAAGATATGAGGAATCCAATAAGAATTGTTCAAAGCCACCCACAGACACCCCCAAACCCCACAAAGCCCCACCCAATGTCCAGAATACAGTATCTGTTCTCTGTTTGAAAAGTAGTATGAAGCTGCGGTTTGGAGTATAGTTTATTCATACTATAATGTATTCTCAGTGAATATTATGATGTTTTCTTCCCCCTATTCAGAGAAATTAGCCATTGAAGTAGCTTGTATTTTTCCCCATAAATTAATGTGAAAGTACCAGGTTTTGCCCAATAGATACTGTTTTTCCTGCTACTGCCACACCCTTTTATACATTTTTGCTGGTCTCTTATGTTTACTAAATGATAACAACCTTTTTATTGAAACTTGAAGTAAAAAAATAAAATAAATGGGGTGGCAAGTAGCCTAGTGGTTACAGCGTTGGACTAGTAACTGTGCTGACAAAGTAAAAATCTGCCATTTTGCCCCTGAACAAGGCAGTTAACCCCCTGTTCCTAGGCCGTCATTGAAAATAAGAATTTGTTCTTAACTGACTTGCCTAGTTAAATAAAGGTAAAATACAAACTGTTGTGCTCACAATTCGAGCAAAACCTCCTTGAAACAATTCAGTTGGTACTTCTCTTATACTTAATCTGTGTCCAGGAAACAACCCTGTAGGTGTTGTTTATTCCCTTAAAAAAGTCTGGATTAGAACAAGCAAACCATTAGGCTACAGCAGTGCTTATGGTCTGCAACTAAGGGTCTTCAATGGTAAAATTCACAAACACACACTGTGGTGTTTTGCAGTGGTAATGGTATTGGGTTAGATTTAATGGTAACTGTCACTAAACACACAACATATAAAAATGTTTTCTAATAATTGTATTTAAAACATAAGACTGCCATGCAATGGTTTATAATTGTATTATATTATTAGGGTTGTCACAACAGTCACTAGGCCATTTCTTCATAACACGTTTGGGCTTAGTTGGAAGAGTCTTCATATGAGAATTGCAATATAGAAGCTCTTTGAGAGGTCTATCCCTATTTCTTTGAACTATTCAAGGATGGAGTATTAGTTGCTAAGAGAAGGACGAACTGAATTTCTTTCATGGAGGACTGGCTTGACTTGTTATGACCTAATTTATTTTAATCACAAGGAAAAATGTAATCAATTTAATAAACACGAGAACAGCAAAATGGATAGTAGGGTAGCAGGAACAGTGTTATCTAGTGGGCAAAACCGGGTACGTTCACACTAATTTATGGGGAAAATGCCAGCTACTTCAATGGCAAATTTTTATGATTTTTTTTTATTTTTTTGACCAAATTCACTGAGAATTACATAGTATGATTAAACAATACTCCAAGCTGCAGCTTAGATACTACTACCAACATAGAGAACTGATACTGTGTACTGGCCATTGGAGTGGGCTCCATGTGGAGTTTGGGGGGTTCCATGGGTGGATTTTGACCATTTATTTAGATTCCTCATGACATTGTTAAGAAGAGGTTTTGTACAAATCAGATGTTGGGCACCATATTTATTGAATATTATATGAATCCTATAAATTGAAATTGCCAATTTTGTGTGCAATTAGCTTAATTTCTCAGAGTTAAAAAATGTTCAGCAAAATAATGTTTCAGGCATGCCCATCTTATCTGTTTCCAACTACAGAAACCATTTCAGCACAATCTGAGATGGTGGGTGTCGAAATCCTCTTTCTTGTGCTTTTTGAGGTGGAATGACTCCACGGGCAGATAAGAACCTGCTGAGGTTTCTGTTGTGCCTTGATAGATGGTTGCCTGGATCTCCCCCTTTACCAATCTACTCCCATGTTCATCACAATCAGCACAATCCTGACCTGTAGGGGTGAGGTAAGGTTAGGATGGGGTGGCTCATGATGGGGGCCAATTTCGACTTAGTGCGCTTGCATATATATATATATATCACATGTTGTTCTGTTTGTTAGTGATTTCCAGTCTGCATGTAAAAATCCTGCATGCAAATATAATATCTGATCAGGAAGTAGTGAATCAGATTTGACCCAGGTTGCCCTGGCCTAAATTATGTCAGACAAGGGTGGTACATCGTCTGTCCGACATGAGGGAATAGAGACATGCATATGTCAGCGTATTGCTTTGAAGGGCATGCAGAACTGCCATCTGCCTTGTTGCCACAGGCAAGGCAAGGGAAGAAGCCTAAAACTGGATTTTCCATGTGTTGTTTAGAAGCACTACTTTAGTATGCTCTTTGAGATGTTTTGATTATCTGCTTTCAAATGAGCAGAAATTAGCAATTCAAATTTTATTTGATAGATTATTTGAACTGTATAGTAAGGTCCTAACTGGTATCTAAAACGTTGCATGATGTGCAGTATAAAATAAGTCCTTGTAGTTCTTTTTAAAAGCCTGCCATATCAACAAATGGCACTTTCCTGTCAATTCTCTCCTCTCAACTGATTGGCTGCCTAAACAAAACTGCTAGGCAACGCTGCTAACCTTTTTGAGGGGAATTAAGAAGGGACAACGTGACCCTTTGTTAGCACAGAGAGATTGTGGTTCCACGTCACATTGAACGTGGGCATTTAGGAGTTTATTATTTTGCAGCATTACCCCATGACTGACAGACTTTTGATTGTTGTAGATATAATACTGTCTGTCTGACCTATACTCCCGTAGTGCTGTTAGGTACTGGGACAATAACCCATTTTAAAATGGAGATTTATTACATTATTTTATGATTTGATCCAAAAATTGCTGTATTTTTGGTTGATATGAAGAGAGAAATTGTGGATGGAGAGCTACAAAGATGAAAAGGTTGACACTTGCCAGACTATTTCAGGAAGAGGTGTTAGATTTTACAGAGCAACGCATGCAAATTGATGAATGAATAGAAAACTGGGTCAGACAACACTCTGAAAAAAGCTTTGGGGAGACTAAAACTCTTGAGACGTATAATGTCTCTGGTGTGTCTGTGGCCTGATACTGCTTATGCAGAGCTTGTACTGGGCCCACGGGGCATTCTAAAGTACAAAATGCTCCTTGAAGCTGCTTATGCTTGTCAGCTTGGGACTGGGCTACTGTGCATTCGTTTGCTCGTTGTTACATCAACAATGTCATTTGAAACATGGGAGTGGAAAGACAGGTGTTTTTGAAACATTTGCTCTGAACACTATTAACATCATGACTGGAGATGACTAAAGGACACCGAGGGTATTTGCAAGCCAATGCTGGTGTTGAACTATGTGGTTCATGCCAATTTGCAGATGTAAATTTTGTGGGTTTTAACAGGCCGTTGCTGACCTGTTTGCATGGTGTGATGATCTGAAGCGCCTTTTCTAAACAAAGCCCTTGCCTTGTGAGTTACTACCTAGCAGTGTTATGTTCAGCTTACAATTCTGGTTTGATGTCTGAGCCGCCTCCATTTCGCATTCACGCAGCAGAAGACTGATGTAACTCGTTCTCCTCTCCTCTCGCCCTTTTCTGCACCGGCGGTATGTGCAGACGCAGGCAGCATGTCCGCCCCCACAGACCCAGAGGTGAAGGAGCTGAACCCAGTCGACTTCATCCAGCTACAGCAGTACATTGACTGTGAGTACATGCAGGCAGGAAGCCTCCTCAGCCCTGCATCGCCTTCCCCTTACACCCACACGCTCTCATATGTGGAAGTGGTGATGACTGTCTCTTACTAAGTATCTGCAAAACGTTGCCGCATTGGGCCCACAATTTTTCTTGGTAGATCTCTGGATTCAGACATTTTGTGAACCTCAATTTGAAGGAAAATGAAGGAATAGAAAACTGGATTTCTTATCCTAGTGTCTGTTATCCATTTGAATGCCGTAATACGTCTGTCATGTAATACACATTTCATGTTGCTATGTAGAATATTATATATTTGTAGTTTCTGCCTACAGAAAGTGTTCATACCCCTTGACTTAATCCACATTTTATTGTTACAGCCTGAATTCAAAATATATTTTTTTCTTCCTCACCCATCAACACACAATAATACCCCGTAATGACAAAGTGAAAACATGTTTTTAGAAATGTTTGCATATTTTATTGAAAATTAAATATCTAATTAATATATCCCTGAGTCAATACTGTGTAGAAGCACCTTTGGTGGCGATTATAGCTTTGCGTTGTCTTGGGTATGTCTGTATCAGCTTTGCACATCTAGATTTGGGGGTTTTCTCCCATTCTTTCTTGCAGATTTTCTCAAGCTTTTAATAAATTAGATGGGGCGCCGCAGTGAACAGCAATCTTCAAATTTCAAAGGGATTCAAGTCTGGGCTTTGGCTGGGCCACTCAAGGACTTTCACATTCTTGTTCTGAAGCCATTCCATCGTTGCTTTGGCTGTATGCTTGGAGTTATTGTCCTGTTGGAACGTAAATCTTTTCCCCATTCTGTTGTTTGCACTCTGAAGAAGGTTCTCATCAAGGATTTGCCTGTATTTGGGTCCATTTATTGTTCCCTCTATCCTTACCAGTCTCGGAGTCCCTGCCGCTGAAAAGCATCCCCATAGCATGATGCTGCCACCACCATGCTTCACGGTAGAGATGATGTTAGACAGGTGATGAGCTGTGCCTGTTTTTTTTTCCAGACACAGCGCTTTGCATTCAAGTCATATAGGAACATTTTTGTCTCATCAGACGACAATCTTTTGCCTTATGCTCTGTATTTCACCTGCCTTTTCGCAAACTCCAGGCGTGCTGTCGTGACTTTTTCTCAGGAGTGGCTTCCATCTGGCCACTCTCCCATAAAGCCCAGATTGGTGAAGTACTGTAGAGACTGTTTTCCTTCTGGCATGTTCTCCCATCTCAGCCAAGGAACTCTGTAGTTACGTCAGATATAGACCTCATCATAATTCTATCTCGGCGGATGGTTCCTTGGACTTCATGGTGTAGTTTCTGCTCTGACATGCACCGTCAATTGTGGGACCTTATATAGACAGGTCTAGATCAAGTCCAAACAATTGAATTGGCCACAGGTGTACTCCAATCAAGTTGTAGTGACATCTCAAGGATGATCAAAATAAACTGGATGCACCTGAGCTCAATTTGGAGTGTTATAGCAAAGGGGTGTGAGTACTTTCATTTTCAATACATTTGCACACATTCTAAAAACAAGTTTCACTTTGTCATTATGGGGTGTTGTGTGTAGATGGGAGAGGGGGGAAAATGAATACATATTTAATTCAGGCTGTAACACAACAAAATGTGTAATAAGTCAAGGGGTATGCATGCTAACTTATAGTAATACTTATAGTTTCTGATTCTATACTCATTCTCTGTAACAGTCAGTACTTAGACTTTCATGTTTGTAGTACTCTACAATAAGAGTGTGTGTGTCCTGTGTGTCTCTTCTCCTCCCAGACTGCACGCTGAAGGTTAAAGACGTGCTGAGGGAATTTGATGCAGATGGCAGGCTGGCCCAGCACAGACATGGAGAGGTGAGAGGAAACCATGGCCAGGTTGATATCGACCCAACCACAACTCATGTCTGCTCTCAGTCCCTCTTGATAAATGTCTGTGGTACATTACTACATTAATACACAGTTTGCCGTGACATTTGAGAGTGATTGTTATGCTCGTGTGATACCCATTGGATTTTCTTTTTAGAAAATCTATTAAAATTTAAACATTAATCATGTTGATGAATATGACATGACTACCTAAGAGTGCTGTATATAAATCAAATCAATTAGGAGAGAATTGTCTTCAGGGGTTGATGGATTTTTGCAAACCGCTGAAGTTACTAATGGAAATTACCTCTTCAAATCGTGCCAATTCTGCAAGTTCCCTGACTGACGTTGTGCTGGCATCATGCAGAGTAAGCCATTAGGTGATTTAACGGGACAGGTTTTTCAATATTGAGGATATCAGCAGTTGGATTTGCCAAATAATTAGGCTAAATCCAATCATCTCTCATAAGATGGATAAAACAACACATAGCATCTAGGACTTATGGGGAAGCGATGGGTTACAGAACAGAAAGACGGATATTTCTTAGTGAGGATGATGAGAAAGAAGCAGCGACTCTCGAAGTAGAGTCATTAAGTGGAAAATCTGACTAAAAGCATTGATCATTATGGTTATGTACTGTGTACTCTTAACCCCAATTGCCCCCTGTAAGTCGCTCTGGATAAGAGGGTCTGCTAAATTACTCAAATGTTGTTTTGTTTTTTTATTTAAAAAAAATGTCTTGACCAAATCCCCTCATCATTGTAACATCTAGGAATTATTATTATTTGCACCCAAATCACTCTGTTCTAAATCAGAATGTTTTGACAAGAATCATGAGATCTCTGTCATCTTCCCATTTGATTGATTGATCATTTGAATTATTGATTGATTGATTGATTGATATCCCATCCTCTGCTGCAGTGTATCAATGAGGAGGGCTTCCGTCTCTTCCTGAAGACCTATCTGGAGGTGGAGGACTTCCCTAAGGATCTCTGCCAGCGCCTCTTTCGATCCTTCCAGAGCGGAACTGAACCTGACGGGCAGGACAATGCTAGTACGTTTATTTATCCCTCGCGTAGACGCATATTATTGTCTGACTATAGTCAGCAGTTTCACTATTCTCGGCGCTAGTTCATTTGTCAAAGTCCACAGGCTGCACGTGATTAGGTGTGCTCTATGTGTTAACTTCCCCCTCCTCCTTTAAACCTCTCTCTCTCTCTCATAGAAGAGGTATTTTTGAAGGACGTTTCGTGTTACTTCTCCCTGTTGGAGGATGGCCAGCCCAGAGACAAGCTGGAGTGTGAGTCTTGATCCTGTTTTCTCTACCATGTCGCAGCTCCATACTGCAGTCTCTTTTTATAGATATTTTGTTTGATGGCTTTGTCGAAGATGTTTATATGCCAATTTCTCCCTCTTTCAGTTGCTTTCAAACTGTACGACAGAGATGGCAATGGCGTCCTTGACAGCTCCGTAAGGCAATTAGTCATATTTTTTTAATGATCTACATAGAAATGGGTAATGGGTATTGTACCAGATTACCCATTTCAGTGTAATAACAATGTAATAACATGTAATGACTGGCTGTTGAAGGAGATGTCCCCTTATACCCTTTAATTTCCACAAAGGTATATATCAGTTCTTCAACTCACAATAACTTATGCTCTCCTGCCTGTATGAACCCAGGAGGTGGACCGGATCATTGCTCAGATGATGCACGCTGCAGATTACCTTGGTTGGGATGTGTCTGAGCTGAGACCAGTAAGTGTGGTCAAATTTGGGATTTCTAACAATAACTGACTATCATTTTAATAGAGGGGAAAATACCTCAAGTCTTCTGCAAATATCTGCTGCACAAACAATCACTCAAGAATGCTTATTTAGACATTTAAGTTATAAGGCACTGTCATTTGTTCAGGTGCTGAAGGACATGATGACGGCCATCGACGCAGACAGCAGTGGCACGGTCTCTCTGGATGAGTGGGTGGAGGGAGGAATGAACAACGTCCCCCTGCTGGTGTTACTGGGTCTGAAGGTGGGTGAACCATGTTCACCTGCTGGTTCGTGTTCATTAGGGACAAAATGGAAGAAAACTTACTGAAACAGGGAGGAACTACCTGAACTTGTCCAATAATAAGAAAGGCTTGTTTTTTTCCATTGCAAAACATTTTGCTACGGTGTGTGTTAATGAATACAACCCTGGTGTTACTAGGGCTGAAGGTAGGAGTTGGACCATCCATCACGCATTCCTCTTTATTGCGTCAGCGGGTTTTTTGTGGAGCCTGGGCTGGGAGGAGTACACATGATGCGTCCTCTTGATCTTATTTCCTAGTGCATGTTTACGCTGCTAATGTACTGTTTTTCTACCAGCTTTAGCAATATGTCACAGCCTCCACCAGTCTCTGGCAGTTTATTTTTCATCTCTCTCTCTCTCTCTCTCTGAGTGAGAGAGAGAGTGAGAGAGCGCACACACTCTCTCTCTCTCGCCTTCTGCAACACCCTTCTGCTGACTCAGTGCTGCGGGCCTGCTAATGTCACATCTTTCATATATACAGCATCTATGCACCACCAGCAGAGTGAGTTAAGCTTTTTCCACTTTAGCTGTTACTTTTCCATCTAACATCACCATCTTCATCAATTAGTAGTAACTACAACAGAAAGGAAGGACATAGATATTGATTGTTACAGTATAAAGAGGAAGTGATTATGTTTGAAACAACTAAACTAATTGGGGTGCCACAGCACTCTGATCTCCCAAGTGCTGATAGACTGTGATTTTGGAAATACTAGCATCTGAGAAAATATCTTGGTATAGTGAGTAGGCCTACTTATTGATAATGCTGTTTGCTTCTGGGTCTGTTAGTTGACTGCCCGGCAAAGTGGACTGTCTGGCTAGCTGACTGAAGGTCTGAACTGTAAACTGGTCTCTCTCGCGCCCCTACAACAATGCCAGGGACTTCCCCTCCGGCTATTTCAGGCCACCAATGAGAGTCGGAGCTCTCTCACTTTGCTGAGTTCAGGGGCTATGCTCATACACATACACTGACTGGAAGTCTGGCTTTGAGCTGAGGCACCATGAGTCATTTTAACCAATGTTTGTAAAAGCATTTGTTACTGTCGATTTTTGTCTAATCTAGATAAGGGCATATACAATCTGTGACCTTGTTACTGTGTTATTTAAAAACATTCACTCCGTTCTCAGAAAATGATAACTTTCCATTAAAAACCACAACTTTAGTAATGTTCAGAAAAACTAAGAATGTTATTTAAAAACATACACAACTTTCTGAAAGTATTCATGCCCGTTGACTTATTCCCTTTGTTGTTACAGCCTGAATTGAAAATGGATAAAACAAATCACACCCATCTGCACACAATACCCCATAATAACAGTGAAAAACATGCTTAGAAATTGATAATTTATTGAAAATTAAATACAGACACATCTCATTTATATAAGTGTTCACATCCCTGAGTCAATACTTTGTTGATGCACCCTTGGTGCGACTACAGCTTTAAGTCATCTTGGGTATGTCTGCATCAACTTTGTAAATCTTGATTTTGAGATTTTCTCAAGGTCTGTTAAGTTAGATGGGACGTGGCGGTGAACAGCAATCTTCAAGTCTCTCCTCAGAGTTCAATGGGATTCAAGTCTGGGCTTTGGCTGGGCCACTCAAGGACTTTCACATTCTTGTTATGAAGTCATTCCAGCGTTGCTTTGGCTGTATCTTTGGGGTCATTATCCTGTTGGAATGTAAATCTTTGCCCCATTCTAAGGTTGTTTGCACTCTGAAGCAGGTTCTCATCAAAGATTTGCCTGTATTTGGCTCCATTCATTGTTCCTTCTATCCTTACCAGTCTTGGAGTCCCTGCCACTGAAAAGCATCCCCATAGCATGATGCTGCCACCACCATGCTTCACGGTAGGGATGATGTTAGACAGGTGATGAGCTGTGCCTGTTTTTTTTTTCAGACATAGCGCTTTCCATTCAGGCCAAAGAGTTACATCTTTGTCTCATCAGACCACATAATCTTTTGCCTTATGCTCTGTCTTTCACCTGCCTTTTTGCAAACTCCAGGTGCGCTGTCATATGCCTTTCTCAGGAGTCCGTCTGGCCACTCTCATAAAGCCCAGATTGGTGAAGTACTGTAGAGACTTCTGGAAGGTTCTCCCATCTCCGCCAAGGAACTTTGTATTTCTGCCAGAGTGGTCATTGGGTTCTTGGTCACCTCCCTGACCAAGGTCCTTCTTGCTCAGTTATGTCAGACGGCCAGCTCTAGGCAGACTCTGGGTAGTAGTTTCCCAATGGAGACCACTGTGCTCTAGGACACTTTGAACACTCTAGAAATGGTCTTATACCCTTCCCCAGATACAGATAGAGAATAGAAGATCGTAGGTTTGAATTTCACTGATGCTGCGTCACAATAGAAAATAAAATGTGTTCCACGCAAATGAATTTCTATCTGTACTTACAGTGTCATTAAGTCTTATTGAAACATTCACTAAAGGTTTTAAGGAAGTTATTTTAAAAACATCTGAATAACCTTTACATTTTGTTCTTAATGTAAGAAAACTTTAATTAATAACCATAAGAAAGCATTCAGAACATTTAGAGAATGCTCTCAGAATGTTATTTAATTAGCTTCAAATAACCTGTAATTTCCGTTCTCCGAGCGTTACTAAAACCTCCCAGGAAAACATACAAGGAATTCGAGTAAAGGTTCTCAGAACCTCCATGCAACCTAAAAACAAATGTTTCCAGAACTGTCTGGAATGTTCACTTTTGTTCTTAGAATGTTTTTTAAAAATTCAGTTTAACCGGTCAGAAAAGGTAGTTCCCGCAACAATCTGAAAACTAAAAACACTCTACACACATTCCCACAACTTCCAAGGAACTGGGCACACACTGGTTGAATCAATGTTGTTTTAATGTAATTTCAACGAAATTACGTTGAACCAATGTGGAAGAGACGTGGAATTGACATCTGTGCCCAATGGGAAATGTGCTAGCTGGGTTAGGATTGGTGTTGATGATTTTTGCTGCTAATAGAATCACTAATGGCAGATGACACCCCAATTTCCAACCATGAGCCAATATTAGAATGAGATGTGTATCAATGCTTGCATTGCTTACATAGTGCTTTCCAAATATGAGATTAGATTATGCGGAGTATAGACATTTACCCTGAGATTCAGAGTTTGTTCTAGAAGTGTGCAAAAATTGTCAGCAAACTACATAAAAAAAGATTCAAAGCACATACTTTATATATTTCATTGATGGTAACATAATATGTATTTTCTCCCCCTCCACCCCCCAGATGACTCAGAAGGATGGGCAGCACCTATGGAGGATGAAGCATTTCAACAAGCCTGTCTACTGCAACGTTTGTCAGAGCATGCTGCTAGGACTAAGGAAACAGGGGCTTTGCTGCACCTGTGAGTGACACAGTCTAGTCTCACCACTAGAGGGCAATACAACTTAACATTCTCAATCCACTCAAAAAGCTAATTTTTGAGCAGAAAGACATCTATCCTGATCATGTAATTGAAAGCAAGTTAATGAAATCTCATACTCATAATCGGATTATGCTAAAATGTATGCTAAGATATGTCATAATGACACCCAATGCATTGCAGTATATTTCCAAATAATTTTCATAGAAAAACAATGTAGTGGCAATGTTTATTGACTACTTAATCGTCAACCTCGTTTCTAGTCTTGACTAACATGATGAATTAAATCAATAAATGAGAGATAATGACAATAATAGTTCATCAATGGAGACACGTAATGCATTGTTTACTTGTCTTTGTTTTCAAGGCTGTAAATACACGGTCCATGGACGCTGTGCCAACAGAAACCCAGCTCCCTGTACCAGGACCTATGTCAAATCTAAGAAAGACACAGGGGTATGAGTGTTTTTTTTCCAAACAACTGCACATTCCATTGTAAAATGTTAATATTTCCAATGCCTCTTCATTCTTAGTGTATGTTGTAATTTGAATGTCTGAGCCATTCTCTTTGTCCCTGTTTATGTACAGTCTTGCATCTTACTGGGCCTGTGTCTCTTGCCTCAGGTTCCAACCCATGACTGGGTCAGTGGGAACTGTGACTCTGGGAAGTGTGACAAGTGTCAGAAGAAGATCAAGAGTTATCACGGGCTGACGGGCAAACACTGTGTCTGGTGTCACTCCATGGTGAGGAGGGAGGGCTCCTGAGTAGATCTGTGGTCCTGAGAGTCAGGCCCTTGGAATTATTAGGCCAGATGTTTTCATCCACACAGAGGATTTACATTACAATCTGTTGTGAAATCTGTTCATGGAGTGGTTTTGCAAGAGCTACGTCTGGAACTACATATTTTAACAAGAAAGCACTGGGGTGGTGTGTATATATATATATATATATATATATATATATATATATATATATATATATATATCTATATATATATAATATAAGCACTTTGTGACTACTGTTGATGTAGAAAGGGTTTTCGAAATAAAATGTTATTGGCTTTATTCATTAAGAATTTGATAAGAGCTTGCTATATCTCTGGCTGCTACTGTGTTCCAGCGCCATGATGACTGTGCCTCCCAGGAGCCCTCCGACTGTAACTGTGGACCTCTCAGAGACCATATCCTCCCCCCCTGGGCTATCTACCCTGTTATAAAGGTACTGGATCATCTACTGCCCCGTTACAGTTGTCCAACACTATAAAATGGAATATACTGTATAAAGCTCACAAATATATATGTTTAGGAACCTTAACTATGCGAAATCACTTTTTTCTTATCTTAAAAACAACATTCATTCACATGCAATGGTAATAGTAGGATATCTAAAATGTCCAGCTTGAGAAACGATACATTTGGTTATCATATTGTCATTGCTTCTTGTTTTATTTTGTGCCTCTGGGTGATCCTCTGGATGAAGGATTGTTGAAATATATTTGACATTTGTATCTTAAAGTGGCAATCAGCAGTAGGAACAATAACAAAGTGGCCTCGCACCCATGGTTCAGTAAAAAGCTGAGGGATGGGGGTGGAGAAATTGAATCAATCTCAAATCCATAGACATAGCTATGAATGTAAGGATTGACCGTCCATGATATCAAAGTTATAGTTTTGTAGTGTTTGTTTAAATGTTTTTGTTTACAAACATTGGAGAAAGTAAGCTCATATTTGGAGTTCTGATGAGTAACAGCAGTTGAACTAAGCTCATGATGTAGATGTAGCAACTGCTGATTTCCCCTTTAAAGCATAGTTAAGAAGTAATTCATTCAAATTGGAACATTTGTGACATTTTTTGCCATACCCAGGCCTAATTTGACTCCATAATGTTTCATCTGTAAGTGCTAGAAAGCAAAAATTGGTGTCTGTAATATGAATAGTATTTTGATGTCAATGACAATTTTCTTACATTAATTTATGAATATTGAAATAAATAAACATACATATTGAAAATATGCCATTTTAGATTAGGCACATTTTTCAATATATCATTGAACATAATATTCTACAGGCATATCAAAGTTATGACCCATTTTAAAGCTACAATATGTAACTTTTTGGGCGACCTGACCAAATGCACATAGAAATGTGAGTTATAGATCTGTCAATCTCATTGAAAGCAAGTCTAAGAAGTGGTATATATGTTCTATGTGTGCAATTTCTAGGCTTCCAGTTCGTAAATTTTATTTTTGGGTCTTTTACTTTTGGTTTTGTACACCAGTTTCAAACATATGAAACAGTTTTTTTGTGAAATATGCTTGTTTTGTCACAAACTGAAATGGCGGAGGGATTTCTGTATAGTGCAGCTTTAAACAGAGAAATTGGCATGGTAACCAATCACACTCCTCCTTTTACTTGTATTGTTGCACATTCTGCAAATTACCAGCAGAGGTCAACCATTTTGAATCGATTTTCACATTCACTCTGTTGGTAATGCATACAAATTGGATCATAACTCCAAAAGTAGCAGAGATACAATTCTGGAACTGTGATATGCCCGTAGATCAGTGGGGGCTGCTGAGGGGAGGACGGCTCATAATAACGGCTGGAATGGAGTTAATGGAATGGTATCAAACACGTGGAAACCATGTGTTTGATATATTTGATACCATTCCACTGATTACGCTCCAGCCATTACGACAAGCCCGTCCTCCCCAATTAAGGTGCCACCAACCTCCTGTCCTGTGGAGTATCATCATGTTTAACAAGATATTGAACATTTTGCCAAATCAAAAATTTTATATTTTCAATATTCATAAATTAATATAAGAAAATTAATTTGAAAACAAAATACTACTCATAGGCCTCCCAAGTGGCACAGTGGTCTAAGGCATTGCATCGCAGTGCTTGAGGCGTCACTACAGACCCGGGTTCGTTCTCAGGCTGTGTCACTACCAGCCGTGACAATTGGCCCAACGTCGTCTGGGTTAGGGGAGGGTTTGGCCAGGGGGGCTTTACTTGGCTCATCGTGCTCTAGCGACCCCTTGTGGCGGGCCGGGCTCCTGCAGGCTGACTTCGGTTGTCATTTGAACTGTGTTTCCTTCTGCACATTGGTGCAGCTGGCTTCTTGGTTAACCGGGCAGGTGTTAAGAAGTGGGTCATGTTTCGGGGGACGCATGACTCGACCTTCGCCTCTCCCGAGCCATTTGGGGAGCTGCAGCGATGAGACAAGATCGTAATTGAATATCACGAAATTGGGGAGAAAAAGTGGGGTAAAAATACAAACAAAATTAAATTGAATTAATACTACTACTCATATATTACAGAGCAAGCCTTGAGACAATTGAGACATGGATTGTGAATGTGTGCCATTCAGAGGGTTAATGGCCAAGACAAAAGTGCCTTTGAACGGGGTATGGCCGTAGGTGTCAGCCGCACTGGTTTGAGTGTGTCAAGAACGGCAACGCAGCTGGATTTTTTTTCATGCTCAACAGTGTTGTGTGTGTATCAAGAATGGTCCACCACCCAAAGGACCTCCAGCCAACTTGATACAGCTGTGGGAAGCATTGGAGTCTACATGGGCCAGCATTCCTGTGGAACACTTTTGACACCTTGCCCTGATGAATTCAGGCTGTTCTGAAGGCAAAAAGGGGTCCAACTCAATATTAGCAAGGTGCTCCTTATGTTTGGTACACTCAGTGTATGTCAGCAATCCTTCCTCCAAAGGACCCTTATATGTATTAAATGTTGTTGTTTTTTGTTCTACTTTCGTGATGAATCACCCCTCTTGGTCTTTGCGCAATTCAAATGAAGTGTTATTTGTCACATGCGCCGAATACAACAGGTGTTTCACCTTACAGTGAAATGCTTACTTACAAGCCTTTAGCCAACAATGCAGTTTTAAGAAAATACTTAAAAATTTTAAAAAGTTTTAAATAAAAGTTTGAAATAATTAAAGATGACATTAATTGCCTGTCCTTTTCTCCATTTTCCCCATTAGGAGAGGTCAAACAGCATAAAGAACGGCTCCTCAAGCTCAGCCGACGACAGTGACCACAACACCACTCCTGATGGACAGGTGCTTCAGGTACATACTAGTACCCAGTCACAAGACCGCTGGATAGTACTTGGTGTGAGTGTGGCCGATGTGAAACGGCTAGCTAGTTAGCTGTGGTGCGCGCTAATAGTGTTTCAGTCGGTGACGTCACTCGCTCTGAGGCCTAGAAGAAGTTCCTCCACTTGCTCTACAAGGGCCACGTCTTTTGTGGCGCGATGGGTAGCGATGCTTCGTGAGTGACTGTGGTTGATGTGTGCAAAGGGTCCCTGGTTCGAGCCCAGGTTGGGGCGAGGAGAGGGACAGAAGCTATACTGTTACATGAGCACATGAACAGCAGCGCCTAACTATTTTTTTTACCTTGTTTAGAGTTTGTCGCTGGGAAGTTCCTCACAGCCATATTCCATCTGAATACACTGACAATGTAGACATTGTGTCTCCATTTGTGAAACTGCTGTAACCTGTAACTATTTATCCCTGAACAGATTAATCCGGTACCAGACACTCATCCTCTTCTAGTGTTTGTGAACCCTAAAAGTGGAGGCAAGCAGGGAGAAAGGTGAGGCTACTCGTGAGCACTCCTACACAAATGGGCATTTTATAGTTCACTACGAAACCATGTCAATCTTCGTATTTTACAATGACAAGTTATATTTTATTTCAGAGTTCTGCGCAAATTTCAGTATTTGCTGAATCCACGGCAGGTGTACAACCTCTCCAATGGTGGACCTGGACCAGGGTAAGGTTTCCCATATGGATAACGGCATATGGTAGAGACCAGTATGAGAATTAAGTGAAAAACGACTCTGTTGTGATGCGTCACTAATTGGACAACTAAGGTATATTTAGCTGCTTTGAATCAACAAAAAAAAAGTTTAAATTGAAAATGTTTACTTTTTTGGGAGTGTGATTGTGTGTGAGCCTTAATATAATTTAATTACCAAAAACATGAACGTTATCTTATTGTTTGAGTGCAACGGTTTTGAGAAGTTCTACAAGCGAAAGCATGCATCAGAATTATAGAACAGCTCTGCTAACTTTTTTAAAAGTATGGTAGTCTAGTGGATTCTTTGACACCTACTGTCAAAAGTTTTGAAGAACGTGTCCTTTAACTATTCAAACCACGAAAATTATAGTAAACGGTTCAATTGACCAAAGTTTATATAAATGTCAACTTTTTACTGTGTTGGCCATTAGAATATTATATCAAATGTTATACAATTAAATGTTTTTTTAAAGTTTTTAGGTGAATACTTTTATTTTGAAACTTTGGGGCGCTACAGAGGATTGGCCTAGCTAGCAACTTGCTATCTCATTCAAAGTTCAACATTGTGCGAATATATACGTTCCTCAACCAATTCGATGGATTTGGATCAAATTGGGCTCAGTCACAGGCTATAAACTATGCGAGGCAGCTCTGCGTGTTCAAAAGAAAGCAGACAAACACAGACGAAAAAAGAATTTCAGTGAAAGAGAGATACAAGTGTTGAGCAGGTAGGTAATGCGCCACAAAAATATCTTACTCATGGGAAATGGAGTGGTGAATGGCATCGAATTTGGGACAGTATTACATGGGAAATCAATGCAGTGTGGGACGTGAGGCGAACAGTAAGCGACGTGAAGCATAGGGAGCGAGATAACAGGCTCAGAGCTAGAAAGAATAAAGGATTATTGAATAATGCTGTACTGCCGTAAGGCCTGCAGTTATAGACGTTTTGAAGGGTCAGATACGATCACAGATTGAGGCTGAGCAGCAACAGTCAATCACTGAAGACCGAGGAAGAGGAATACACCTTCTTAAGAAACATCAGTCGCAGTTGTGAAATCGGAGAGTGAGTTGTGTTAACATTACTTTAGCTTAATTACATTAGATATGGGATTTTGCATTTAGTTAACTTGATGATTCATCTTCACTTTCAGAGGGGCCTCCTCCATCTCTTGGAGGTTATTTGGTTGCTCCTTTAACTCCAGTCCTATTGACACTACCTCTGGATGGTGCTTCAGTCAGACCACCTTTGGGCCCCAGCATTAGTACAACGTTTCCCCTCAACTTGAAGAATAATTGCCTCTATCAGAATGCAACCGTACACAATGAAAACACAAAGTATCATGATCCACTCCCTCCTTCTGGGAAGCTGACAACACCACAGCCAATGTGCCAAGGGCTGGCCAGCAGCTCCAGCCTGCTCAGTACAGTCAGTGACATGGCCTTGACCGTTAATGACATGATGCAGCGGTAGGTTGAACACAGTCAGAATAGGATGAGTGTCCTGGAGAGAATAGCAACAGCTGTAGAGATGAGAAATGCTGGTCTCCCTCCTACCTCTCAACATAAATTAAACCACTGCAGTCTCCTGAAAACCAAGGCACATCTGTCTTCATTGCGGACTTCAACAACTAGAGTAAACTGGGAAAACGGAGGTCATTCTCTGTACAGTAAATTCACTGGAAACTAAAGTTTAAACAGCACTATTTTGATGTCTTAAAATGTGATGTGCTGTTGAAGGCATATAGTCTAGGCACTAATCTCAATAATTAGCTGAGAAAGATATCCAGGTCCCAAATTGAACAAAACTACAAAGATCACGGATCTTCCCAAAATGGTGCTATGATAGATGTTTTTGTTCATTGAGTTATTCTACCTCAAATTTTGTCATCTTCTGTGATCTTGGTGTCTGATATAAACTTGGTGTTTTGCACATATAACCGTGATGTTAGTCATGGGTTATCTCAATGTTTTTGATGACTTCGTTAAGCATTTTCTGTCAGATCTATTTACCTATCTTTTGTTTTAGTAGAGATGTTTAGAAATCACCCCAAAAATAAAAAATACAATTCCTCTCTTTGTTGACTTGAATGGCTTATATCTGTCTGAGATGCCATCAACATTTAGGTCCTGTCCTGCACCCACAACATAATATTACGTCTGTGTTTCAGGCTGTGTTTCTTCAGATCTCTGAAGGATTACAGGATCTTGGTTTGCGGAGGGGACGGCACTGTGGGCTGGATACTTGATGCCATAGGTGGGGTCAAGTACACAATATTGGTAAACCATGTGGTACACATGCCGATACACTGAAGTTGATTTGTCTATGTGTACAAACTATGAATTTCCTAACTTCAGTGTATGTGTACAAACTATGAATTTCCTAACCAAAGACTCAAACATGTCACAGAAATGGTGATATTGATCTCTTTCTCCCCTTCTGGTTCAATCAGACAAAGCCAATCTTCAAGTGCGGCCACCTGTGGCTGTGTTACCCCTGGGCACAGGAAATGACCTCGCACGTTGTCTTAGATGGGGAGGAGGTGGGCACAGGGTTGACCTTTTTTCATTATACCCGTTGTGTGTTCACGGATCATATATCCAGTATTTGCTGTCCATAGTTCTACTGTATGTGATGAAAGAATCACTGTCTCTGGGTGTTTCATCTTAGTTTCTTGTATGTTTTTGTACTTGTGTGTGGGACCGTTGGTAGCACAGAATTATCCCTTATAGTGTACCTCTGTGGTCTGTGTAGGTTATGATGGGACAGATCTGTGTCGTATCCTGAAGGAGATTGAGGTCAGCACCCCGGTGCTGATGGACCGCTGGAATGTAGAGGTGATCCTAGAGGACTCCCAGGAGACAGGAGACCCTGTGCCTTATGAGATCATCAACAACTACTTCTCCATCGGGGTGGTGAGTTAGGAACAAGGGGAATTAACTTGTAGCCTGGTCCCAGATCTGTTTGTGCTGTCTTGACAACTCCTATGGCCATTTTCACGTTGAAGACGGCAACAAATGTGTGACCAGGCTACGTACTTACGGCACACACCAGAACTTTTCAGAACTTGTTGTATGTTGACAGGACGCCTCTATTGCCCACCGTTTTCATACGATGAGAGAGAAACACCCCCAGAAATTCAACAGCAGGTAAACACATTTGAATAACCAGCACAGAGTCCTATAGTACATGTGGGGACTAACCTTTTAGGGGTAGTCACCTTGTAAATGACTCTACGTGAATCCAAGAATGTTGTTCAATATTTCAGAATGAAGAACAAGTTGTGGTACTTTGAGTTTGCCACCTCAGAGACCATCTCTGCTTCTTGCAAGAAACTGAATGAATGTCTTACAATTGAGGTGAGGATGGCAAACGCACAGCTTTGCATCAGCTCATAAAAAAAACATGTATTTATTTATTTATTTTATTTCACCTTTATTTAACCAGGTAGGCAAGTTGAGAACAAGTTCTCATTTACAATTGCGACCTGGCCAAGATAAAGCAAAGCAGTTCGACACATACAACAACACAGAGTTACACATGGAGTAAAACAAACATACAGTCAATAATGCAGTATAAACAAGTCTATATACTATGTGAGCAAATGAGGTGAGATAAGGGAGTTAAAGGCAAAAAAAGGCCATGGTGGCAAAGTAAATACAATATAGCAAGTAAAACACTGGAATGGTAGATTTGCAGTGGAAGAATGTGCAAAGTAGAAATAAAAATAATGGGGTGCAAAGGAGCAATAAATAAATAAATAAATAAAATAAATACAGTAGGGAAAGAGGTAGTTGTTTGGGCTAAATTATAGGTGGGTTATGTACAGGTGCAGTAATCTGTGAGCTGCTCTGACAGTTGGTGCTTAAAGCTAGTGAGGGAGATAAGTGTTTCCAGTTTCCGAGATTTTTGTAGTTCGTTCCAGTCATTGGCAGCAGAGAACTGGAAGGAGAGGCGGTCAAAGAAATAATTGGTTTTGGGGGTGACTAGAGAGATATACCTGCTGGAGCGTGTGCTACAGGTGGGAGATGCTATGGTGACCAGCAAGCTGAGATAAGGGGGGACTTTACCTAGCAGGGTCTTGTAGATGACATGGAGCCTGTGGGTTTGGCGACGAGTATGAAGCGAGGGCCAGCCAACGAGGGCGTACAGGTCGCAATGGTGGGTAGTATATGGGGCTTTGGTGACAAAACGGATTGCACTGTGATAGACTGCATCCAATTTGTTGAGTAGGGTATTGGAGGCTATTTTGTAAATGACATCGCCGAAGTCGAGGATTGGTAGGATGGTCAGTTTTACAAGGGTATGTTTGGCAGCATGAGTGAAGGATGCTTTGTTGCGAAATAGGAAGCTAATTCTAGATTCACTTTGGATTGGAGATGTTTGATCTGGGTCTGGAAGGAGAGTTTACAGTCTAACCAGACACCTAGGTATTTGTAGTTGTCCACGTATTCTAAGTCAGAGCCGTCCAGAGTAGTGATGTTGGACAGGCGGGCAGGTGCAGGCAGCGATCGGTTGAAGAGCATGCATTTAGTTTTACTTGTATTTAAGAGCAATTGAAGGCCACGGAAGGAGAGTTGCCTGGAGGGTTGTTAACACAGTGTCCAAGGAAGGGCCAGAAGTATACAGAATGGTGTCGTCTGCATAGAGGTGGATCAGAGACTCACCAGCAGCAAGAGCGACATCATTGATGTATACAGAGAAGAGAGTCGGTCTAAGAATTTAACCCTGTGGCACCCCCATAGAGACTGCCAGAGGTCCGGACAGCAGACCCTCCGATTTGACACACTGAACTCTATTAGAGAAGTAGTTGGTGAACCAGGCGAGGCAATCATTTGAGAAACCAAGGCTGTCGAGTCTGCCGATGAGGATGTGGTGATTGACAGAGTCGAAAGCCTTGGCCAGATCAATGAATACGGCTGCACAGTAATGTTTCTTATCGATGGCGGTTAAGATATTGTTAAGGACCTTGAGCGTGGCTGAGGTGCACCCATGACCAGCTCTGAAACCAGATTGCATAGCAGAGAAGGTATGGTGAGATTCGAAATGGTCGGTAATCTGTTTGTTGACTTGGCTTTCGAAGACCTTAGAAAGGCAGGGTAGGAAAGATATAGGTCTGTAGCAGTTTGGGTCAAGAGTGTCCCCCCCTTTGAAGAGGGGGATGACCGCAGCTGCTTTCCAATCTTTGGGAATCTCAGACGACACGAAAGCGAGGTTGAACAGGCTAGTAATAGGGGTGGCAACAATTTCGGCAGATAATTTTAGAAAGAAAGGGTCCAGATTGTCTAGCCCGGCTGATTTGTAGGGGTCCAGATTTTGCGGCTCTTTCAGAACATCAGCTGACTGGATTTGGGAGAAGGAGAAATGGGGAAGGCTTGGGCGAGTTGCTGTACCTTACCACATACAGTGGGGAGAACAAGTATTTGATACACTGCCGATTGTGCAGGTTTTCCTACTTACAAAGCACGTAGCACTGTAATTTATATAATAGGTACACTTCAACTGTGAGAGACGGAGTCTAAAACAAAAATCCAGAAAATCACATTGTATGATTTTTAAGTGATTCATTTGCATTTTATTGCATGACATAAGTATTTGACCAGTAAGAATTCCGGTTCTCACAGACCTGTTAGTTTTTCTTTAAGAAGCCCTCCTGTTCTCCACTCATTACCTGTATTAACTGCACCTGTTTGAACTTGTTACCTGTATAAACGACACCTGTCCACACACTCAATCAGACTCCAACCTCTCCACAATGGCCAAGACCAGAGAGCTGTGTAAGGACATCAGGGATAAAATTGTAGACCTGCACAAGGCTGGGATGGGCTACAGGACAATAGGCAAGCAGCTTGGTGAGAAGGCAACAACTGTTGGCGCAATTATTAGAAAATGTAAGAAGTTCAAGATGACGGTCAATCACCCTCGGTCTGGGGCTCCATGCAAGATCTCACCTCGTTGGGCATCAATGTTCATGAGGAAGGTGAGGGATCAGCCCAGAACTACATGGCAGGACCTGGTCAATGACCTGAAGAGAGCTGGAACCACAGTCTCAAAGAAAACCATTAGTAACACACTACGCCGTCATGGATCAAAATCCTGCAGCGCACGCAAGGTCCCCCTGCTCAAGCCAGAGCATGCCCAGGCCCATCTGAAGTTTGCCAATGACCATCTGGATGATCCAGAGGAGGAATGGGAGAAGGTCATGTGATCTGATGAGACAAAAATATAAGTTTTTGGTCTAAACTCCACTCGCCGTGTTTGGAGGAAGAAGAAGGATGAGTACAACCCCAAGAACACCATCCCAACCGTGAAGCATGGAGGTGGAAACATCATTCTTTGGGGATGCTTTTCTGCAAAGGGGACAGGACGACTGCACCGTATTGAGGGGAGGATGGATGGGGCCATGTATCGCGAGATCTTGGCCAACAACCTCCTTCCCTCAGTAAGAGCATTGAAGATGGGTCGTGACTGGGTCTTCCAGCATGACAACGACCCGAAACACACAGCCAGAGCAACTAAGGAGTGGCTCCGTAAGAAGCATCTCAAGGTCCTGGAGTGGCCTAGCCAGTCTCCAGACCTGAACCCAATAGACCATCTTTGGAGGGAGCTGAAATTCCGTATTGCCCAGCGACAGCCCCGAAACCTGAAGGATCTGGAGAAGGTCTGTATGGAGGAGTGGGCCAAAATCCCTGCTGCAGTGTGTGCAAACCTGGTCAAGAACTACAGGAAACGTATTATCTCTGTAATTGCAAACAAAGGTTTCTGTACCAAATATTAAGTTCTGCTTTTCTGATGTATCAAATAATTATGTCATGCAATAAAATGCAAATTAATTACTTAAAAATCATACAATGTGATTTTCTAGATTTTTGTTTTAGATTCCGTCTCTCACAGTTGAAGTGTACCTCTACATGCTTTGTAAGTAGGAAAACCTGCAAAATCGGCAGTGTATCAAATACTTGTTCTCCCCACTGTACCTCAACATAGTCTACAAACAAGCACGTATTTTTAGCATGCAGAATTACATAAAGGTTGTGGCTAACACAGGCGACCTGATAGTTCTGCGATATATGCCTTATGTTTATCTCATTATGGCATCTCATTAAGTTGTTCTGTCTGATGTTGTACGTCCCTCAGTGCTGCGGCACCCCATTAGACCTGAGTGGCCGTTCTATGGAGGGGATTGCTGTCCTCAACATTCCCAGCATGCACGGTGGATCCAACCTGTGGGGAGAAGCCAAGAAGAGTGAATGCAAGTGCTTGATGAATCCTCAGGAAATGCCTGTGGTTATTGTTGATCCTGAAGTCTTGAAAGTCAGTGGACAAGGTACGGCGATATCCTTTGCCTTTAACCAAGGGCTCAAGATTTCAAAATGTTAAAGGATGTGTCTGGTAAATTATATTGTTAGGATATCATGTGAGATGTTAGTTCTCATGCCACAGCTGTTAAAAGATAAATGTTATTTTCATTGGAAGAGGCCCTTGACCCTGGATGGGTTGAGAAGTATGTTTGAATCTTAACAGCTGGTCTCAGGCGGAAAAAGACTGCCTCTCTGTGTGAATTGCATGTTCAGTGTTTCCATCTTCCGTACCAGACGTCAGTGACCGGCGTTTGGAGGTGGTTGGCCTCGAAGGGGCCATGGAGATGGGACAGATATATACAGGATTTAAGAGCGCTATACGACTAGCAAAAACCTCCCAGATCACAATCAGGTGAGTGTTTGTGAGATGTGTACAGACTGGCTGAGATATACAAAAACATTCTATCCCCACTACTTATCTTGCTTATCTCTGTCCATCTCTCAGGACGAAGAAACCTTTACCGATGCAGATAGACGGAGAGCCCTGGATGCAGCCACCCTGTACGGTGAGTACTAGGAAGCCAGCTTGGCAAGCAGAGTTGAAAGCAGGTTCAGTTGCTAGAGACCATGGGACTTGATGCTAATAATACGTTGTTAATATAACATGGTAACGTGGTGTTAAACATGGTAATTTGAGTAAAGCAACCTTTTTGCTCATATTCCTTCTTTAGATTCACATCACACACAAGAACCAGGCCAGTATGCTGATGGCTCCCCAGGGCCGGTCCAGCTTCTTCAGCTCAAAGTAGTAGCCTGCTCCCCTGGCTTCAAGCTGTAACATGGCTGGCCTGTATACACTTGCTTATTATTGTACATTTTGTTGAAGGCCCAGTGCAGTCAAATGTGATTTTCCTGTGTTTTATATATATTTCCTCTCTGAGGTTAGAGTAATTATTATAATGCAAATTATTATAATGTCCTTTTAGTGCAAGAGCTGTTTGAAGAGACTGCCTAACATTTCTGCCTGTTTTGCTGTGAAGGAGTTTTGGCCATGGTAGTAAGTTAGCGAATAGACTGATAAGAAATAGTTCCAAACCTCGCTGTCAGTGTCAACAGATGTGGTAAAGAGGTCAATGGAAGTTGACCAAAACAAGGAAAATGCCATGGAAACGCGGTGGGGGGGGGGGGGGGGGGGTGATCCTGAAAAATGTGCCTACATTTGCATTTATGCTATTGTTTGTGTATTTCACACTATGTTGAGGTAGAAATAGGAGTATAATTCTTGTATGGATGTCAACCCCAATACATGTTAAATCAAATCATCTTCACCAATCAAGTCATCAATCAACTTCAATATAGTTGAAAACAACTTTGATTACCACCACTGATTTCTGTGTGCTTCCAGCTTATACCAACCGGAGTTAGCATTTAGCAGTCACTTCTAAACCTGAAAAGGGACAACTTATTGATGTTATGCAGCTAAAACAGCCAAACATATCCAAATCAGACTTCAGTAACTTCAGTTGTGGGTCGGGCTGGGCGAGTTCCATGCTTCCTCTGGAAGCAACGTCAGCAGAAGAACTGTTTCATCGGGAGGTTCATGAAATGGGTTTCCATGGGCGAGCAGCCTAAGATCAAAATGCGCAAAGCCAAGCGTCGGCTGGAGTGGTGTAAAGCTCGCCACCATTGGAGCAGTGGAAATGCGTTCTCTGAAGTGATGAATCACACTTCCCCATCTGGCAGTCCGACGGACTAATCTGGGTTTGGCAGATGCCAGGAGAACTCTAACTGCCCGAATGCATAGTGCTAACTGTAAAGTTTGGTGGAGGAGGAATAATGGTCTGGGGCTGTTTTTCATGGTTCGTGCTAGGCCCCTTAGTTCCAGTGAAGGGAAATCTTAATACTACAGCATACAATGACATTCTAGACGACTTTGTGCTTCAAACTTTGTGGCAACAGTTTGGGAAAAGCCTTTTCCTGTTTCAGCATGACAATGCCTCCGTGCACAAAGCGAGGTCCATACAGAAATGGTTTGTTGAGATCGGTGTGGAAGAACTTCACTGGCCTGCACAGAGAGGCCTTACCTCCACTCCAACGAACACCTTTAGAATGAATTGGAATGTCGACTGCGAGCCAGGCTTAATCACCCAACCTCTCTAATGCTCTTGTGGCTGAATGGAAGCAAGTACCCACAGCAATGTTCCAACATAATAAAACATAATAATTTGATATATCGCCCATGCCCAAATTGTGGGCCTGTTAAAATGCATCAATCATGACGGATTTGACAAATATCCACTTTGTTAGATCAGATTTGTTGGTTGTCCACCAATCCGGCATCCTCCTATCCCCTGTGGTCTCCATTCCGTTGACCTCTTTATCGCATCTATAACAGCTCATTTTCAGTTTTCCCCTCCCCACTCAGACCACTCCCAGACAGTCCTAGCAAAATTCTTGCTTGAGGAATTGCCCTTTGCTTAGAAGTTATTTTTGGCCATTTTAAATGAAAACAGCCACAGTAAGGTATTTAATTGCTACGTAGAAATTATTTGATATTGAGATAAAAACGGTTACATTGGACCTTTTTAAATGACTGAAGCAACTTGGTTTGTCAAACAGTTGGTATGTGCATGTTTTAGAGAGATGTTGACCAACATTTTCAGAAAGTTCAGTACGTATGTTTTTGTTCTGCCACAATGCAAGTCTATATTATGAAAGCCTTACAAACTACAGCTGTAGATTAACTTGATGTCCACAGTTATATATTTAAGCTAAGAACTTAGTGTGCCTTTTGTCATAATTTAGCCAAATTCATCTAATGTGTTTATCAAGGAGTGAAAAACTGTGCTATGATTCTGCTTGACAACTTTGAGTGAAATGTTTATTTAGCAAGGTTTTTATTGTAACTGCATTTTCTCATTTGTTATTCTATTTTAGTAGGATCATTTTAAAATGTGTGTATGTACAGTACCAGTCAAATGTTTGGACACCTTTTCATTCAAGGGTTTTTCTTTATTTTACTATTTTCTACATTGTATAATAATAATAATGAAGACATCAAAACAATGAAATAACACATATTTTTACTGTTATTTTACTGCTGCTCTTGAACTATTTCTTTAAAAAAAAATATTTACTTAACACTTATTTTTCTTAACTGCATTGTTGGTTAAGGGTTTGTAGAGAGAATGCCAAGCATGTGCAAAACTGTCAAGGCAAAGTGTGGCTACTTTGAAGAATCTAAAATATATTTTGATTTGTTTAACACTTTTTGGTTAATTCCACGTGTTATGTAGTATTTCATTGTTTTCACTATTATTCTTCACTATTATTTGACAATGTAGAAAATAGTAAAAATAAAGAAACCCTTGAATGAGTAGGTGTGTCCAAACCTTTGACGTGTGTGTGTGTGTGTGTGTGTGTGTGTGTGTGTGTGTGTGTGTGTGTGTGTGTGTGTGTGAGTGAACTGAGCAAAAAAAGAAACGTCCCTTTTTCAGGACCCTGTCTTTCAAAGATAATTCATAAACTCCAAATAACTTCACAGATCTTCATTGTAAAGGGTTTAAACACTGTTTCCCATGCTTTTTTCAATGACCCATAAACAATTAATGGACATGGAACGGTTGTTAAGACACTAACAGCTTACAGACGGTAGGCAATTAAAGTCACAGTTATGAAAACTTAGGACACTAAAGAGACCTTTCTACTGACTCTGAAAAACACCAAAAGAAAGATGCCCATGATCCCTGCTCATCTGCGTGTACTTGCATGAGGCAAGGAGGAATACGGACTGCAGATGTGGCCAGGGCAATAAATTGCCATGTCCGTACTGTGAGACACCTTTGACAGTGCTACAGGGAGATAGGACGGACAGCTGATCCTCGCAGTGGCAGACAACATGTAACAACACCTGCACAGGATCGGTACATCTGAACATCACACCTGCAGGACAGGTACAGGATGGCAACAACAACTGCCCAAGTTACACCAGGAACGCACAATCCCTCCATCAGTGCTCAGACTGTCCGCAATAGGCAGGTCCTCACCAGACATCAACAACATCACCTATGGGCACAAACCCACCGTCGCTGGACCAGACAGGACTGGCAAAAAGTGCTCTTCACTGACGAGTCGCGGTTTTGTCTCACCAGGGGTGATGGTCAGATTCGCGTTTATTTTCGAAGGAATGAGCAAGGCCTGTACTCTGGAGCGGGATCGATTTGGAGGTGAAGGGTCCGTCATGGTCTGTGGCGGTGTGTCACAGTATCATCGGACTGAGCTTGTTGTCATTGCAGGCAATCTCAACGCTGTGCGTTACAGTGAAGACGTCCTCCTCCCTCATGTGGTACCCTTCCTGCAGGCTCATCATCACATGACCCTCCAGCATGACAATGCCACCAGCCATACTGTTCGTTCTGTGTGTGATGTCCTGTTGTGTTCTGCCATGGCCACCGACGAGCCCAAATCTCAATCCCATCGAGCACGTCTAGGACCTGTTGGATCGGAGGGTGAGGGCTAGGACCATTCCCTCCAGAAATGTCTGGGAACTTGCAGGTGCCTTGGTGGAAGAGTGGGGTAACATCTCACAGCAAGAGCTGGCAAATCTGGTTCAGTCCATGAGGAGGAGATGCACAGCAGTACTTAATGCAGCTGGTGGCCACACCAGATACTGACTGTTACTTTTGATTTTGACCCCCCCCCCCCTTTTTGTTCAGGGACACATTATTCCATTTCTGTTAGTCACATGTCTGTGGGACTTGTTCAGTTTGTCTCAGTTGTTGAATCCTATGTTCATACAAAAATTTACACATGTTAAGTTTGCTGAAAATAAATGCAGTTGACAGTGAGAGGACTTTTCTTTTCTTGCTAAGTGTGTGTGTGTGTGTGTGTGTGTGTGTGTAAATATATGGTCATTGAAAGTCTAGAATTTTCTAGGATGTATTAAGCTATGAAATATTTTGAATTGCAATGCATAAAGCTTGTGGTAATATACCCACAAGTCATAATTAAAGCAGATTGTATTTGAAATGATTATGCACTCATTAGTGCTTCTGTATGTAAGCAGGAAACCCTTTGCCCCAATGTCCTAAGACCAAACCACATTGAATTGTTTTAAAAGCAGACCTTAAATGTCCTTTTAAATAAGCTTTTAGTTTTAATATATTGAGTGACCGTTTGGATTGAAAACGAATTGTTTACTTTTCCCTCAATGCAAGGCATCAGTTTATCCTATTGAATATATCTAATTGGAGGTTAGCCATATCATAAATCCTGAGAATGTTAAAACATATTTCAAATGATGCTGTATATATTTCAATAAACCATCATGACATGATTTGGTGTGGTTATTATCGAATGAATAGGTAACCATTTGATTATTCGTTTCTTTATTAGTTAGACCTAATAAATATCAAGGTATTGTATTGTGGTCTCACAAACTCTGTTTAGGTTACCAAATATATGCATGATCACAGGGGGGCGCCACCTGCCCCGTTTCAGCGGTCGGTTCTGTGTGGGCCTCATTGGCATGGGCCCTATGACTTTATACCTACGTTGATAGGCTACATTCACAGATGGATTATTAAAAGCAATTTATACAATGGGTGGTTAGGATTTCCCATTGTTCGACTCTATCTGCCCATGATATACTAGACAGCATACACATGGCCAGTACATTCATAAAAAGTGCCATCGGTTATGTGGTTACCTAGCAACGCACTACTACAACTTTTACAGATCCACTGTCGTCCGTCTCATCTGCACAGTCATGCCATTTATAAACTTGACCTCCACTGTAAAAAGTATCTAGACGTTATCTCCGATATTTGCAACATTGTAGCAATATTACAATTCGTTCTCCACTGTGGCCCATAATAATGAACGAGTCGGGACGAGACAGTCGAAACCACGAAAGCAAGCCAAACGAAACGAAATGCAGCTAGTTTGTTATGTGGGTAGGTAGTTTTGCTGTACATGACTGTCAATGCGAATAGAACTAACGATCAGAGAACGCCTAAAATTGCTCTTGACAGACAGTTTTTTAGCATCACGTTTTGTTGAAAAATGTATGGTTTGGGAAATAATCTTGCGTTATAATGCTGGTGACCCTTTGTACAAAAGCAACAATACACTCGAGTACATGTGTTATGTATGACATGTGTGCCATGGCTGTGGTGGTTAACCAATCTGCTTTGCCTCATGGCTATGCCACATCACAGCCATGATAAAACAAATGTGTAGCACATGACCTCATGTATTATTGTTTGCAGTTTTTTACAATCGTTTACACACTAAAAGTGGTACTTGAGGCATACTCAGTGAAACCATTAACTCATATACCTAATCTTAAGACCAAGTCTGCAAAACTGCAAGTGCATTATCAGCTTTACAATCAGTTTACAATTGCAAAACCCTAAACACAGTTCTCTACATTAGACACATCATTCAAGACTAACAGGTGTTTTGTTTGGAAAACACTGCTACCCAAAATGCCACAACCTTTTATCTACTCCCAGTACTTACGTGTGAAAACACTTAGAGCTAATTTCTTCACTTAGAAATCAGAGTTTGAGCACTGTAAATAGGCTTCAGGTTGGCGTTCTTGGTTTGGACAACAATGGAGGCCAATTTTGGAGAGAGAGTTAGAGGAGTGCGCGTAAGAGGGGGACGAGGACAAGGAGGAGGCATGCCAGGGCTGGATACGCCACTCCAGACGCTACTTCCCCCGCTGTTTAGCCAGAGAGAACATTGCTTGTGATGTTGATGAGGGGCTGTTGCCATGCCCATATAGCAGACAGGGTGCACCCTAATTGTTTTTTTCTTTATAGTGACAAGCCTATTTGTTTTTATATTCTACTGTATTTGTTTTGTCTGTTACTGTTCATCCCGAAATCTGGATGTAAATACAATGTCTTTATTTCTCAATACATTTTTCCCCTCTTGCATTTCTGTTTGTAGTGTAAATATATACTGAGTATGCATACATACTGTATATATTTGTGCATATACATGTACGTGTGAGTGCTATGACAAAATGCCGTGGACTCCACTGAACATGCAAAAGACAAGATAGTCAATGTTTTACATTTGTCACAACCTTGTGTAGTTGGCATGTATAAGAGCTAATCATTTGATGGTGTGTGTGCAGAGTTTTGATGCAAAAACACAATTTTGAGAAAAGTTAAAAAATAGTTTTGAATTAAGTTTTTGGTTTTGCAAGAGATGTGTGATGTTTTGCATGTGTGTGTTTGGGGGTTTTGTGTGTAGTCTAGTGAAAAGGAGCCATAGTTTCAGAAATGATGTGTAAGCAATTGTCAAAAACTGTAATGCTATGCGTCTTGCATTAGAACACAATAGTAATTACTACTTATGTAGGCCTAGGTAATTACAGCCCAGCCTTTGACCAAGTTTGTTCCCAACTAATCTGATAACTTTATCATTTAAACAGCTGTAGCCCATTTTAAACCGATACTGTTTTCATTTTTAGAAACGCAGGCCTTCTTGTTTAGATTTAAGAGAATTCCGGCTATATAGGCAATGTATTTTTTCAGGCATGTGAGACTTTTGCACACTGCACAAATTGCTAATTTCTTGACCCATTGGTTTTTGCAAACGTGCACAAAGATCGCCAAACAAAAGAAAACACAACCATCCAATTGTGTCGTCACAGTAGGGACCGCCTTCTGTGTACTCGCAGCCTTCCCAATTTGAAGTTGTACAATGTGTATGCTGCCTGGACAGAAGCATCAGTGTGTTGGCTGCGATAGAGGAGTGGGAGGGATATTGATATTGTGGACATTTTATTGTTTCTTCTGCTTTTTGTTGTTGATCACAGCGCACATAATATGAAGAATATGACACTTCGAAGGCTTAAAAAAGTAAACTCCTGTGATCCAGCTAGTGGACTTTCGAGCCAGGACGAAATTTACTTTCCGTCCTCAAAGTCAGACAGTTGTAAAACTATGGATTTACCAACTAATTCCTCGGAGGTGTATAATTACAAGACTTTGGCTTACTCTGGTGGAACGTTGCCAAGGAACTACAGAAAGGTATGTATCCTGTGTTACAGTGATGGTTACATTGTAACTTGCACTTGCTCCTTTAATATTCAGAACTAGGAAACTCGGTCATTTCTGACTTGCCAATGCGTTGAACGTGGCACGTGATTATCTACAACTAGTTAGTTAAACATGTCCTAGTTCCGATTTGCACAGGAAGGTGGCAGAAGTATTCGACTAAAGATATCAATGAAAGCAGAAGCGCCATGCCTATAGGTGGCACGTGCCCACTTTGACTTGTCCTGTTTTAAAAAATATTCTTTGTTGTTTCTCTGTAGTACTACTAGCCTGGCGCCTAGCAATTTTTTATGAAGTTGGCTTTTGCTAGCCCAGAAAGCTTCCCAACCTCAACTAGGTACACTCTTAGGGAGAAAACGGTGCTATCTAGAACTTGAATATGTTTTTGTCCTCGCAGGACAACCCCTTTTTGGTTCCATGTAGAACCCTTTTCACAGGAGGTTCGTAATGGAACCCAAAAGGGTTATCTTATGGGGACAGCCGAAGAACCCTTATAGAACCCATTTTTGAAAGAGTGAACTAAGAAGCCATGTCAGGCTATCAATCCAGTTAGAGTCGCTAGCTTGTCTAACTGTTTTAGCTGGCCAGGCTGGCAGACTTTAGAAAAGCAAGCAATTACTAAATGTACTGAGTAAGACTCTCATTCCTTTCAATCTTTACACAGAATTTTGCAGAGATGAAGAGAAGCATATTTAGTTTCTTTAAAAAAAAAAAAGAACCACCAATCAGTAAACCATATTTTGTTTTACATATAATTAAGCATAATGATTATGGCTCTAGATTGCAGGAAAAAGCTGTTTCATGTGTTCAATTTTTTGTTGTTGCTAAATTCACCACCCAGCCATCTGGAATGATGCCCTGAATGAAAGCACATGGCAGTGTCACTTTCAGCAACAGAGCCCAGCTTGGATATGCTCAATATTTGAAGTCTGATGTAAAGTTTGTTCATTTCTCATGGCTTCTCACTAGCACATATATTGCGCACATAAAAGGATGTCTGGTGTTAATTATGAGTCTGACGGCATTCATTGTGTTAGAGAGACTGAAAAACAGCTTCTATCTCAAGGCCATCAGACTGTCAAACAGCCATCACTAACATTGAGTGGCTGCTGCTAATATACTGACTCAACTCCAGCCACTTTAATACTGGGAAAATTGATGTAATAAATGTATCACTAGCCACTTTAAACAATGTTTACATACCCTACATTACTCATCTCATATGTATATACTGTACTCTATAGCATCTACTGCATCTTGCCTATGCCGTTAGGCCATCACCCATTCATATATTTTTATGTACATATTCTTATTCATTCCTTTACACTTGTGTGTGTATAAGGTAGTTGTTGTGAAATTGTTAGGTTAGATTACTTGTTAGGTATTACTACATGGTAGGAACTAGAAGCACAAGCATTTCGCTACACTCGCATTAACATCTGCTAACCATGTGTATGTGACAAATAAAATTAGATTTGATTTAGAAACAGCAGTGGGAATATTTGTATGACACTTTCTTGTCTGAGCCCAATATGGGTGGTCTGTTGCTGTTTTACGCACCAAGCATTGTTTCCTGTTTTGATATAAGCTTTGTATAAGAGGTGGCACACTCAAGCAAGAACATAAATGGTGTTCGCTTGTCACGTACCAACGCTTTCCACATGGCCCAGCATCATAATCTGGGAATTTACTGTGATGTAGATTGGCAAAATAGATTTTTTGGGGGGAAAGCTGAAGAAGTTTTGTTTGACACAACAGCATTGGCTGTCCTTGTTCTATAGATGTACTGTATTAGCAGGCCAGCCAGAGTTCTACACAGGCCTCCTTCCTATGTCTCTCACCATCATCTGGAGCCTGGGGCCACAACAGGGGAATGTGCAGGGCACCCTGCTCTGCACCCACCACCCCCAGGAGTCTCTCACTCTCTCTCTCTCTCTCTGGGAATAAATGAAGTCATTGAGAGGGGCCCGGGACAATTCTGGGAGTGTTGGAAAATGCCCAAAGAGGTAGAGACATAAAAATGCCCTTTCATTGGGTCAACACTTAGGATCATTGAGGTAGAACAGAGGTGAATTGATTGTAGGCTAAATACAGTACTTTATGTAGTATGAGAGACTTGTAGTTTACACTAAGTAAAGTGGAGGTTGGGTCCCAATTTGGCTTGGGTTTTCCCTCAATGCAGTGATTGTGGCAAGAGGACCAAAGACTCAAGTCCACACACACATCTGGTTTGTCTACAGTCTGAGTATAACCTGTACAAATAGGGAGATATTTTAGATCGTTATTGAAAGAAAAAAAAAACACACAGTTTGGCGTATCAGCAGTCTGGGCATCACAAGACAGTAGACAGCGTAGAGTAGAGCTAAATATAGGCTAAACCGGGATCAGACAGAACCAGAAATGCGTGTCTATCTGTAATTGTTTCTTACCCGTGTTTTGGCTCAGTAGCTTAAAAACACACATTATACACATACAACATGCCTCAGGAGGACCTGATGGACAAGAAGATTGAGGTGTGTACTGAACCTGGCCTATGTACGTAGTTGGGAAATCCCCGTGTGTGGTTTCTGTTCTAACCCCCCCCCCCCCACACAAAAACTGTTTTTGGTTGTCGTATTTCATGTCTGTTATGTTTTCAATTCACAGAGTGGCGGGCTGCAGAAGTGGAAGCCTCTCACTCAAACACCAGAGCCACAGAGGTAAGCCCAACAGTCATCTCACACCCTTCCGTCAGTTTCAGGACACATTGGTGTATCTGTCACTTTTTCACTCTTACTGTGAAAGAAGCGCGTCATACAAAGACCGTCAGAACAGACCCAATCAGCCTTACTCTAAACCCTTTCATTCACAGCAGACCCAAATGATGTGTTAACTAAGCTACAGTAGGCTGCTTTCAGAGTAATTAGAGTATTTCAGAGGCCTCTGGGTTTGATTCTTGGGAAATTTGAATGTGGTGAGTTACAGAAAGGCAGTAGTACAGTAACCTTTTTGTGTTTTTGGTTATTACTATTTGACATTCTAATGTATTATGCATTTCTATCTAATCTATGGATGCTGTTATGATGTTAAGTGGACATTGCAGTACACACTGCCCAGTTAGACCTTTGGACATTTTTACTTTTGGTATGACGCAAAGAGCCCTTTGGAAACAAAAGAGTGCTTGTCATGTTCTGGCATCAGCAATATCTTGTCATGCAATTTAGATAAGAACATGCAAGAGTTTTATTTGTCATTTTACTGTAGCTGTACTGTAGTTACTTTCTTAGTAGTGTACTTTGTGGATGATTTATAATGCCATTTTTAATTGTTAATTCTGTAAGATATCACATTTTATTTGTCACATGCGTCGAATACAACCGGTGTAAACTTTACCGTGAAATGTTTACTTACGAGCCCTTTCCCAACAATGCAGAATTAAAAAGTACAAACAATTTTCTAAGTAAAAAAGGAAATAGTAACACTATAAAAACAATGACTAGGCTGTATACGAGGTGTACCAGTACTGAGTCAATGTGCAGAGGTACGAGGTAGTTCAGGTAATTGAGGCAATGTGTGCATGTAGGTAGGGGTAAAAATGCCTAGGCAATCAGGATATATATAATAAACAGAGTAGCAGCAGAATATGTGAAAGTGTGTGTGGCGTCAGTGTGTGTTGGAGTGTCAGTGTAGTATGTGTGAGTGTGTGTGGGTAGTGGGAGTCCAGTAAGTGTGCAAGGTTCAATGCAAATAGTCCGGGTAGCCATTTGATTAACTCTTCAACAGTGTTAAGACTTGTCGTCTAGTCCATCAAGTCCTCCTGAGGCATGTGTGTGTGTGTGTGTGTGTATATACATATATATATTTTTTTATATATATATATATATATATTTTTTTATCATCACTTCCTAAAATAAACAACCTTTTCACTATTTAATTTGTTTTTTTTTTGCTTCAAACTTTTTGCCATTTTAGAGTTCTGTTAAACCATGAGTGTATTACACAGCTAGCTATCATGATGTCCATGTATTTTATGCAGAGAAAAAAATCCAAGAGCGTATGTCAAGGGAATTCCACGTGAAACAAAAAGGAGAGCGTGGTTGATAAAGTCAATAAAAAATCTCAGTTTTAATACAAGTTGCAACAGGGAAACACCTCCAACACATAAGCAGAGCGCATGTCTCCCAAGCCTTCTCTGAGCAGGCCCTTGTATCCTAACTACATGTGTTCTGTAAACGCATAACACAGGGTAGTGAATCAGACAGCCTCCCAGAACATAATAATAACCAGTGTCCTTGGAACTGGCGCCTTTAGACTGGCACGAACACTATCAGCAGTCCATAACATTCAAGTCTAGTGACCATCAACCTTGCACAAATAAAATCATGTGTATTACAGAAAGGAACACTATAATACATTGTGTTAATCATTGAACTGATAATTCATTTTATTCCTTTTAAATGTCCCATTACAGCAGATAAGATATTATCTGGAGTGAATATCTATGGAGAGATCGTTGGAAAGCACTCCATTGCACTCTGGCTATTTCATTATTAAGCATTTTCAGTGAGGATGAGGAACCCATGTGTTTTATGCACCAGGTGGTGATGTCACTCACCAGTCACAATTGGGTCATGGCTCAATACTGTGTATCAAGCAGTCATATCCCAAAAATATTCAATACTGGATATCAAGTAATCATATCCCCATATATTCAATACTGTATATCGACTAATCATATCCACGTTTTTCATTTTAGGAAAGTTGTTGTCCTGGTGAAGAAGGAGGAGGAGACCTTTGGCTTTGAGATCCAGGTAAGCAGATTATAGACGTGGGGGGTGGAATGGTGGGGGGTGGGGGTTATTTGTTGATTTCAGAGTGTCCTTCTCCCTCACGTTCACATTACCTCAGATGAGATTGATTCCTCCAACCATGTGGATGATTTTCCAATAAATCCCATAAGATACACACTCCAATCTAAATGTGTTGAACGGCCATCAGCGTATCGATCAGATACACTACATGACCACAAGTATGTGGACGCCTGCTCATCAAACATCTCATTCCAAAATCATGGGCATTAATATGGAGTTGCCCCCCCCCCCCCCCCTCCTGTTTGCTGCTACAACAGCCTCCTCTTCTGGGAAGGCTTACCACTAGATGTTGGTACATTGCAGCTACTCTTCCTGGGTCCACACAGAACATGAAACATGACATAATACAGAACATTAATCGACAACAGCTCAAGGACAGAACTACATAAATCATGTTTTTATTTATTTATTTTACAGAAGGCACACGTAGCCTACATATCAATACATACACACAAACTATGTAGGTCAAACAAGGGAGAGTTGTTGTGCCATGAGGTGTTGATTTATCTGTTTTTTGAAACAGAGTTCCATGCAATAATGGTTCTATATAATACTGTACACTTTCTTGAATTTGTTCTGGATTTGGGGACTGTGAAAAGACGTCTGGTGGGGTGTGTGTGTGTGTGTGTGTGTCAGAGCTGTGTGTAAGTTGACTATGCAAACAATTTGGGATTTTCAACAGTTTCTTATTAAAAGAAGTGATGCAGTGTCTCTTCTCAACTCTTAACCAAGAGAGACTGGCATGCATAGTATTTATATCAGCCCTCTAACTATAATGAAGAGCAAGACGTGCCGCTCTGTTCTGTGCCAGCTACAGCTTAACTAGGTCTTTCCATGCAGCTCTCGACCACACGACTGGACAGTAATCAAGATAAGACAAAACTAGATCCTGCAGGACCTGCTTTTTGGAGTGCGGTGTCAAAAAAGCAGCACATCTCTTTATTACAGACAGACCTCTCCCCATCTTACCAACCATTGAATCTAAATTATATGTTTTGACCATGGAAGTTTACAATCTAAGGTAACGCCATGTAATTTAGTCTTCTCAACTTGTTCAACAGCCATACCATTACCAGATTCAGCTGATGTCTAGAACTTAGGGAATTATTTGTACCAAATACAATGCTCTTAGTTTTATAGATGTTTAGGACCAGTTTATTGCTGGCCACCCATTCCAAAACAGACTGCAACTCTTTAAGGGTTTCAGTGACTTCATTAGCTGTGATTGCTGACGCGTATATGGTTGAATCATCAGCATACATGGACACACATGCTTTGTTTAATGCCCGTGTCAGGTCATCGGTAAAAATAGAAAAGAGTAGAGGGCCTAGAGAGCTAGCCTGCGGTACACCACACTTTACATGTTTGCCATTAGAGAAGCTTCCATTAAAGAAAACACGTTGAGTTCTATTAGATCGCTCTGAATTCACAATATGGCAAGGTTGAAAAGCCATAAAACATACATTTTATGGTTATGGTCAAAATAATATCAAAGGTTGCACTAAAATCTAACAGTACAGCTCCCACAATCTTCTTATTGTCAATTTCTTCCAACCAATCATCAGTCATTTGTGCGAGTGCAGTACATGTTTAGTGCCCTTTTCTATAAGCATGCCGAAAGTATTTTGTTAATTTGTTTACAGAGAAATAGCTTTGTATTTGGTCAAACACAATTCTTACAACAGTTTGCTAAGAGCTGGCAGCAAGTTTATAGGTCTGCTGTTAGAACCAGTAAAGTCTGCTTTACCACTCTGCTTTACCACTTTACCACAATATTCAGGTCCTCTAGGCTCAGATTAAAAACATGACAGATAGGAGTGGCTATAGAGTCAGCTACCATCCTCAGTAGCTTTGCATCTAAGTTGCCAATGCCAGGAGGTTTGTCATTATTGATCAATAACAATAAAAAATCCACATCTTTTACAAAATTTGAACTTGCAATGCTTTTCTTTCATTATTTGTTTTTTTATGCATGAATACGATGGCTCACTGTTCGTTGTTGGCATTATCTACCTAAGTTTGCCCACTTTGCCAATGATGTAATCAATAAAATAATTGGCAACATCAAATGGTTTTGTGATGAATAAGCCATCTGATTCGATTAAAGATGGAGTTGAATTTATTTCTGCCCATAATTTAATTTAAAGTACTCCGTGTTTTTCCATCATTCTTCATATCATTGAGCTTGGCTTCATAATGCAGTTTCTTCTTGTTGAGTTTAGTCACATCATTTCTCAATTTGCAGTAAGCCAGCTAGTCAGATGTTCAGCCAGACTTATTAGCTGCTCCTTTTGCCCCAACTATTTCAACCATACAGTTTTTCAATTCCTCATCAATCCATGGAGCCTTAACAGTTCTAATAGTCAGTTTCTTAACAGGTGCATGTTTTTAGCAATAAGTTGAAGAAGCAATATTATATTATTCAAGTGCAGCATCATAATCCCATCAGACCAAAATGTTTTTTTTTTTTACATCCTCCACATAAGTCACAACATATTTTGTATGATCTCTTATACTATTTTAGGCCCAGCTTTTGGAACTTTGGCTTTCTTGGATATAGCATCCAATGGGTACGGATACAGCTTTAGAGCAAAGTTCTACAGTATTAGTAAAAATGTGATCAATACATGTGGATGATCTTGTTCCTGTAGTGTTTGTTAATAATCTGAACCAGATTACAGGCACTGGTTACAGTGAGAAGCTTCCTCTTGAGCAAGCAGCATGATGAAAACCAGTCAATATTCAGGTCCCCAAGAAAGTAGACCTTTCTGTTTACATCACATACACGGTCTAGCATTTCACACACATTATTTATATACGTTAGTATGTTAGCACTTGGGCAAAGTTAACTTGCAACCACAACATTTCATTAACATTTGACATAAGATCTTCTCTAAGCATTACATGGATATGGCTCTGAATATATATGGGTTATATATGTATATATGTATATATATGTGTATGTATATATGTGTGTGTGTGTATATATATATATATATACAGCAACACCTCCCCCATAATAATTTCTCTCTTCTATAGATGGCACCTGGGCCTGTTAGCACCTGGGCCTGTCATTGGGCCGGTGGTGGGTTTTCCAGTCCTGTGGGCGCACTCCACCTGTGGTCCATCTCCAATTTCTCAGAGATCATTTCCTTGACTTTGTCCTCAGACTCTGTCCAGGTCTCGTGTGGAGATTCTGCAATTCCATCCACAACCATGTTATTCCGCCTTGATCGTCCCTCAAGTTAATCAGATTTATCCGTCATTGTTATCATGGATTCACACACAGAACTAATGTCCTCTCTCAATGACTTACAGATTGCTGTCATCTTTCCATTCTCCTGTTTCAACTCATTGAGCTGACCCTGGGAGAACTGCAAGCTGTTCATGTCCTGAACCTCTCTGGTCAGGTCATCCATTCTTTTATTAGTTGAATCAATCAGTATTTGGACAACACACTTGAAGCTATTTTCTTGTTGTTGTAACAACTGCTTGTAGAACTCTTTTTGTTTGTTTCAAAGATCCTTCACCTGTGATAGACACCACTGTCCTCAACTGTACTCCCGCTGGCTTTGGTCTTTGTTATGGTAGCTAGCAACGTAGGTTACGCTGTTACTCCTAGCAGTTCTAGACTGCAGGTCACAGGGAAGATTTGAAACCATAAACAGCAGGGATCTAGACAGCCACAAACCCGTGACAATCTGCAGTCCCAGCCACAATGGCTAATCGTGTCGCAGGATGCGTTCAAGACCTCAAGAAACCCTGTTAGCTTGATAGGCAGCTAGTTAGCAGCTAGCTAGACAGAGAGTAGCAGTCCCAGCAACTGATGCCAACTGTATCCAAACTAAAAAGTTAACTAGCTACTAAGAAACTTTCCAATACACTTTCAAAACAACAAACTTTTCCACAACAACCAACAACCGAGCTCGTTCCACGTTCAACGGGAAGTGCTTCCACTCAGCCACAAGGGCATTAGAGAGGTCGGGCACTGATGTTGGCTGATTAGGCCTGGCTCGCAGTCGGTGTTCCAATTCATCCCAAAGGTGTTGGGTGGGGTTGAGATCAGGGCATTGTGCAGGCCAGTCAAGTTATTCCTCACCGATCTCGACAAACCATTTCTGTATAGACCTCGCTTTGTGCACGGGGGCATTGTCATGCTGGAACAGGAAAGGGCCTTCCCCAAACTTTTGCCACCAAGTCGGAAGAACAGAATTGTCTAGAATGTCATTGTATGCTGTAGTGTTAAGATTTCCCTTAACTGGAACAAAGGGGCCTAGCCCAAACCATGAAAAACAGCCCCAGACCATTATTCCTTCTCCACCAAACTTTACAGTTGGCACTATACATTCGGGCAGGTATTGTTCTCCTGGCATCCGCAAAACCCAGATTTGTCAGTTGGACTGCCAGATGGTGAAGCGTGATTCGTCACTCCAGAGAATGCATTTCTACTGCTCCAGGGTCAAATGGCGGTGAGCTTTACACCACTCCAGCCGACGCATGGCATTGCGCATGGTGATCTTAGGCTCGTGTGCGGCTGCTCGGCCATGGAAACCCATTTCATGTGCTGACGTTGCTTCCAGAGGCAGTTTGGAACTTGCTAGTGAGTGTTGCAGCCGAAGGTAGACGATTTTTACCCGCTTCAGCACTCGGCGGTCCCATTCTATGCGCTTGTGTGGCCTACCACTCCGTGACTGAGCCGTTGTTGCTTCTAGACATTTTCACTTCCCAATAGCATCACTTATAGTTGACCAGGGCAGAAATTTGACACACTGACTTGTTGGAAAGGTTGCAATCTTATGACGGTGCCATTTTGAACGTCACTGAGCTCTTCAGTACGGGCCATTCTACTGCTGATGTTTGTCTATGGAGATTGCATGGCTGTGTGCTTGATTTTATACACCTGTCAGCAATGGGTGTGGCTGAAATAGCCGAAATCAATTAATTTCAAGGGGTGTCCACATACTTTAATGTGTATGTAGTGTACTTTTAAGAAATGTACCCCTGAACCTCATTCTTTCTCAATATAAGGGTCTGATGTATCCCATCCCATGACTGGAGACAAGGAGGCGGTTTTGTAGTTGTTTTCTCTCTGGTCTATTTTCAAAGCGGCATGGTTTTGTAAAATCTTCTTTCACACTCCTGTGTGTCGTGTCAGACCTACTATATTCCAATCCCTCGAGCACTGTAAACACTCTGACTTCTGCACATAGGCCCCCTTTATCTTTCAGAGCTCCCTCCTCTCTGTCCCTGCAGCGATTCATTTCAATGCACCACTTGTTGTCAGCCTCACCTCTAAGAGGAGATGCCGGCCAATTTAAAGGCCGTGAAAATCCGGCTAATGTAAGGGCCGTGAAAATCATCATTACCAAAGTACTGCTCTAGGTTCACAACACTGCCTTGTTTTGCTTATAGTTATTCCAGATAGATGGTTAAATTTAGGGTTCGGATGGAGGTCCCTCCTTTCCTGCCAAGCCCTGTTCTTTAGGAAGTGAGGTCAAAGCCCAGAGACGGTAGAGATGGATGGCATTAGGATCCTGTGCTTTTTCCATCATGTCGCTGGACTTTACCAGTTCTAAGTGTGATAAGAGGATAATGTCAGTATCAACTATGTACTGTAAATGCATAGTTGGATTGGAATTTGCATGTTCTGTTTCTGTGGAAGGCCTCTGGGTCTGGGAAGGAAGGAAGCCTGCGTTGAGAGATATGGAGAAGTCAACTGCACAGACATGTCAAAACAAGGGAGAATGCTCACAGATTATTTCACGTAGATGAGCATGACACTTGAGTTTGTCTAGTTTTCCTTTCTGTTTGTACAATGCCTTCGGGAAGAATTCTGACCCCTTGACCTTTTCCAAATTTTGTTACGTTATAGCTTTATTCCCCCCCCCCCCCCCATCAATCTACGCTCAATACCCCATAATGACGAAGCAAAAAAACGTTTTTTTTTTTTAGAAATGTTAGCACAAAATATCGGATATCACATTTACATAACTATTCAGAACCTTTACTCAGTACTTTGTTGAAGCACATTTTGCAGCGATTAGAGATTTGAGTCTTAGGTATGACGCTACAAGCTTGGCACACCTGTATTTGAGGAGTTTCTCCCATTCTTCTCTGTTTCTTCTCAAGCTCTGTCAGGTTGGATGGGGAGCTTCGCTGCACAGTTATTTTCAGGTCTCTCCAGAGATGTTCAATCAGGTTCAAGTCCGGGCTCTGGCTGGGCAACTCAAGGACATTCAGAGGCTTGTCGCAAAGCTACTCCTGAGTTGTCTTGGCTGTGTGCTTAGGGTTGTTTTCCTGTTGAAAGGAGAACCTTCGCCTCAGTCTGAGGTCCTGAGAACTCTGGAGCATGTTTTCATCAAGGATCTCTCTCTACTTTGCTCAATTAATCTCCCAGTCCCAGCTGCTGAAAAACTTCCCCACAGCTTGATGCTGCCACCACCATGCTTCACCATAGGGACGGTGCCAGGTTTCCTCCAGATTTGACGCTTGGCATTCAGGCCAGAATTAAATCTTGATTTCATCAGACCAGAGAATCTTGTTTATCATGGTCTGAGTGTCCTTTAGGTGCCTTTTGGCAAACTCTAAGCAGGCTGTCATGTGCCTTTTACTGATGTGTGGCTTCCGTCTGGCCACTCTACCATAAAGGCCTGATTGGTGAAGTGCTGCAGAGATGGTTGTCCTTCTGGAAGGTTCTCCCATCTCCACTGAGGAACTCTAGAGCTCTGTCAGAGTTACCATCGGGCTCTTGGTCACCTCCCTGACCAAGGCCCTTGTCACCCAATTGCTCAGTTTAGCCGGGCGGCTAGCTCTAGAAAGAGTCTTGGTGCTTCCAAACTTCTTCCATTTAAGAATGATGGAGGCCACTGTGTTCTTGGGGACCTTCAATGCTGCAGGAAGTACCCTTCCCCAGATCTGTGCCTCTACACAATCATGTCTCTGAGCTCTATGGACAATTCCTTCAACCTCATGGCTTGGTTTTTGCTCTGACATGCACTCTCAACTGTGGGACCTTATATAGACAGCTGTGTGCCTTTCCAAATAATGTCCAATCAATTGAATGTACCACAGGTGAACTCTAATCAAGTTGTTTAAACATCAAGGATGATCAATGGAAACAGGATGCACCTGAGCTCAATTTCGAGTCTCAAAGCAAAGGGTCTGAATATTGTGTAAATAAGATTTCTGTTGTTTTTTTTATCTAAAAACCTGTTTTTGCTTTGTCATTATGGGGTATTGTGTGTAGATTTGATGAGAATGTCTTTATTGAATCAATTTTAGAATAATGCTGTAACGTAACAAAATGTGGGAAAAAGTCAAGGGGTCTGAATACTTCCCGAATGCACAGTGGATAGCTGGTTTTACACCTGAGTAGGTGGCATTTGACATGATTTACTGACTATGGAATTGCCCATTATTTTGTCTGTCACTTAGTGTCTCAACAGACAAGCATGTCAAGGGAAAACCTGAGTTCAAACGTCACCTCAGGATAACGCTGTCGGACGGCAGTTGAATTACACGATTCTTTTGACAAGACAACTTAGGGGAAGTCTGTGGTTGTCACATTTGCCTTCGAGATAGAAACTGTCATGTGTGAATCAAGGAAGGAAGGTCGTCAACAAGATGTGTGGAAAATGTTTGCGTGTCAATTACACTGTTGGTTTACCTTTTATTTTTCTGCAGTATGATGACACAGAATATAATGTTTTTTAATATCACTGGTAAATCATAAGGAAATATGTCTGATTGTTCTAACCAAATGTGTTGATAAAGGTCCTGGCTCATGAAGAGACTGCTTTTCATATCCTTTTTTATGACAGATGTTGATAGAGAGCTGTATTAGTTTCGACTAACCACACAAGGGAAATGTAAGCTTATTTTTTTGCATATAAATTGATATCTGTCTTCCTTCTGCCTATCTGTTTCGAAGTTGTCTGTCTTGCAGTTTCGTCAGCCAATGTTATCTAATCTGCTGTGTAGCACAGGGTTTGTCTGACGGTCCTCGCCAGAGTCAGGCCTTCAGATGCAGACTACAATCTCAGAAGCACATAGTTTAATATCACAAATATTCAACAATACTGTTGGAGAGGTGCTAGGCTCCCCTGTACCATGAACTGTCTTCAAAGTTTCAAATGCCTTTCTGTCTGTTACACAGCAAAGCCTAGAGCTTTAGGTATAGACCTTTTGGCATTTGTGAAGGGAAATGACCAATGATTTTGAACATGACGAAAGAACATATCCATGCCCTGCATCTAATTGTTCCTAAGAATACATTTATTTGAATGAAAAGCTGTCAACCAAAAAGTCATTATTCCACCTTCTTCCAGACATATGGGCTGCACCACCAGGACCAAAACTCTGTGGAGATGTGCACATTTGTGTGCAAGGTTCATGACGACAGCCCCGCTCAACAAGCCGGACTCAAAGTCGGTAAGTGAAACTGAAAAATCCTGTTCAATAGGGATGTATTTTTTATTTTACAGTGTTGAACAGCATTCGACACATACAGTACATGACCTGCCTTTACTGAATATAGACCTCAGGCGAAGAAGGGAGGACAGGTGTTTTTAATAGGAGCCCGCCCCTTTCTTGTTTGCCAGCCAGGAAGCTAGTAGTCTCTAAGTAAACGCAAGCACAAATGCGTTAGGGAAGTACAAATATTAGTGTGCCTACTCATTTTCCAGTCAACAAACACTAAAGGGAGAGATTTAACACCATATGAGTCAACTCCCTCGTCTCCGTTGCCGCCTTGCCGGATACAATACCTCTGTCAAACACATACAGTAACTCGGCCATGTCTATTTCAATCATGTTTTTTTGTGTGTGTTTCAAAAATAGCATTCTTGAATAGACATGCTCTATTTTTTTTATAGTCTGAATCATCATTACCATCCAGTTTATCAGAAACAATAGCGGAAGTGAACGAAGAAATTGTATATTCTCACATTTCATTTCTCTAAACCTTATACTACAGTACACGTGTCTGTTAATCTCAGAGAGAAGGCGCTCTAGAGGCAGGGCTACATCCTCCCCTTCACACTACACATCACATCAGACATGCAAGTGTCAGTTTCACATTCCATACATGACTTGTTTATTGTTCCCTCCCTGTGTTTTTCTCTAAACTGAACCATTAGGACTTTATCAGTTGTGGCTGCTTTGTGTGACGTGCTGTTGTCGGTGCCCAATAATGTTTGTGCCATGTTTTGTGCTGCTACCATGTTGTTGTGTTGCTACCCTGCTCTGCTGTCATGTGTTGCTGCCTTGCTATGTTGTTGTCTTCGGTCTCTTTATGTAGTGTTGTTGTCTCTCTTGTTGTGATGTGTGTTTTGTCCTATATTTATATTGTATTTATTTTTAATCCCCGTCTCCGCATGAGGCCTTTTAGTAGGCCATCATTGTAAATAAGAATTTGTTCTTAACTGACTTGCGTAGATAAATAAAGATTTACATTTGAAAAAAGATCTCACTGGGGAGAAAAGGGTGTGGTTCACCAGAGGGGAAAAGGCATTGCAACTCCAACCAGGTCGGGTCAGAACCATCTGAAATCAATAAAAATTCAAATTGAATAGACTTGCCATAGTCTGACAGTAACAGATGGAGTAACACAAATCCTTGATCAATATTTTTCAGGCTGTCTTATCAGGAAAAGTGGGTAACCACAGCACGTGTGCCAAGTCGCCTGCCATGACCACACAGCCAGGGTTTAGACTAGAGTGCCTGTATCACACATGGGCTGCAGGAGCACCAGCCAACCAAGTGCTTCTTATTGCTCTACAAACCACAGACGCTAGTGGGATCAAACTAGTCTCAGCAGAACCACAGCCGTGATAAAGCCACACTGGAATGAACTGGGTCCGTTGCCGTTTTGTTAACATGTGTGTTGTTTTGTGCACAGGGGACACCATCACTAGTGTGAACGAGACCACTGTGGACGGATTTCAGCACAAGGAGATTGTTCAGCTAATCAGGGCCTCTGGGAACTCCATTAAGTAAGCAGATCACATCTCATTGGTAAAGGGAACTGGCAAGGGGATTGGGGGCTGGTTGTGGATGGTAACAACTTCAATGCTCCACTTTGTATAAGCCCTAGTCAAATCGGTTCTTTATAAAGAGTTTGTTCGACGCTTTCTAATGTCGTTTTCATACGGATAGATCTTGAGTCTTTTTTTCTTGCGCAGTGTAGCAGTACAAAAATCACACAGAATCAATAATGTAGTCTGGCTGTTGACTGAGAATGGGAATACTCATTCATGGCTGACTCTGTAAATCTAGTCTAGTGGCCCCTGAAAGATATTCTGGAGAAAGGTAATATCTTTCAAGTGATTACCATACAATGAATGTGACATGGACGTACTCTAAACCGTTCTGTTCATGTTTGCACACCAAAGTTGCCTAGAAGCAAGCCATATACCGTTGTTAATATGCAGAATGAACTTGCTCCGTGTTACATTGGAACCACACTCTCACTCTCTTTGTCTGCTTGTAAAAGATAAAAGGCCTATTAGAATCGAGACCCATTTTTATAAACTCAGAAGGCAACTGATTAAGCAGTGGAGTTAACCACATGAGAGGCCCAGCTCATGCCTCTTGTCTAACTATAGACTTCATCAAATGATTCTCGCCTCTAGTAAACATATAGGCCTACTGAACCATTAACAGAGAGCTTGTATCAGCCCAGTAAAAACAACAAACCCCCTCAGATGTGCACCTGTTGCTGCAGTCTAGTGGGTGTCTTGAAACGTGATACCATCCTGAAGCTTCCCCCCCCTACTTGTAAACTGTTGAGCCGAGACTCTAGCATGTTAGGGTCTCCTATATAAGGGCCTTTACATGGCTACTTCTGAAGTTCCTCCCTATTCTTAATTGGGCCCAGAGTATGCTTTGAATCCTTACTTTTCTTTGTGGCTCTTTGGCCTTCCTGTGTCTGAATTAACATTAACATTACTGTCTTCACTATAGGCTGGAAACAGTGTACAGCGACTCCATTCGAAAAGCAGAACTGGAGGCAAGGCTTCAGTATCTAAAGGTGAATCTCTCCCCCCCCCCCCCCTTCCCCTTGTTAGCAAACCTCTGGTTCTGCTTGCTTCTACATTTCAACAGAAATTGAGTATCCAGTGTGGTGTGTGACAATGACAATAGGAGTTGACTATAGAGCACAAACAGATCTGGGACCAGGCTAGTGTGTGACTGGGATCAGTCTGACAGTGTAGTGAAAAGCCTATAGCCAGTAGCCCGAAAAAGCAGCTCTCTCACCATGCAGCACGCTAGATTTAGACCAACCCCTTTCCCACCTGTTTTTCCCTCTGCTCCACCTGTTTCATGACTAGCGGCAGCAATGCTCTCCAGCGTGCTTACAGAAGGCTGTGAGATCACATTGAATGAAAGTAGGCACGTAGTTTTACAAGCTTACGTTACACTTGGCTGGTAGAAAGGACCTTTTTAGTATCTGAAAACAAGTGGCTTTTCTCAAGATGACGGCTGCTGTCCCCAAGCTCATCCATCAGGCACACAGTTGGAAATCACATAAAATGTCACCTTTTTGACTGCTTTCTAATATTGCTGTATTTCCTTTTATCAGCAAACCCTACATGAGAAATGGGATGAATACAGATCTTTGATGATGCAAGAGCAGAGGCTTGTTCATGGTAAGTTATTTGTTTATGTTGATCTATATGATCTCAGGTCAATTTCATTTGAAGTCAATTCAAGATGTGTAACACTCTTTCCCTGTGTCCTCTAGGCATAGTGATGAGTGACGCTGCTATCTATGAGTCCCTGGAGTCTGCGGGGGTGTACGGTAGTCTGGGCGCACCGAGCCCGGCCGCCCTGCGTGCCCTCCGCTGCACCGGCAGCACCAGCAGCAGCGCCAGCCACCTGAGTGTCACCACAGAGGAGGACCCACTCTACCAGACCTGTCTGTACCAGGGGCAGGGCGACCGCCTCAACGACGCCAACGGTGACCTCACCAGAACCACCAGCAGCACAGAGAAAGACCAACAGGAACAGGAGAAGCCACCCCAGGGTAAGCAGAGACTGATCCGCCCCGCCAGCGAGCTCTTCACCTCGGCCAAGACCCACCTGACCCGCAGCGCCAGTACACGCAGCTACCTGAGGGGCTCCAACAACTCTTCGTCAGCACCAGGGGAGAAAGTGCAATCGGGAGGGTTCAGCTCGCTACAGAGGAAACCCAAACAGAAGAGCTTCCGCCGACGCCTCCTCAAGTTCATCCCTGGACTGAACAGAGCCATGGAGGAGGAGGAGAGCAAGCTCTGAGGACTAAACACCCAAAGAACTGGAGACTCTTTCTGACCCAAAGACTTAACATGGCCTCTGACTCTCTAAAACTAACAACCAACAACCAAAGATTTCAAATAGTGCCAAATCTATCCAGTCATACTTTTGTACTTGTTAATGTTACATTTGGTCCAGTAGAACCAATGGTTCTTTGAGTTTTGAAGCACACTC